>NW_027601296.1:400000-407500 GCF_053455715.1 Rhinoraja longicauda
AGTCTCGGTGGGGTTCGGTGCCTGCCCGGCACACACTTCGAACTCGGTGCAAAAAATACTCTCACTGTATTACCAATGTCCGTCAATGAGTCCGCCGACTCTCGCCCAGAGTCGCGCTACTTTTACCGATCTTTTTGTGTCCCTTCGGTTTCTTCCCTGACATTTTTGCACCTCACCACACAATCTTTTCTAAGTGTCTCTGAAAATCGTGTTCCCGAAAATCTCCGGGCACGCCACCTCCATCTTCGCGCAAAACAAACCGTTTTGAGGTCGGCGGGAGTCGGCCCGGTCGTCCGTCCGGTCGTGTCGCACTGACGCCCGCCGCGGGGCCGCAAACTGCGGGGTCATAGAGACTTCCGGTGGTAAGTCGTTAACCGTGATCGGGACCGCCCGGACAAGAAATGCCATTTTCTGGCCGGCGGGAGACGGGCCGATAGGCCTGGCGGGAAAGGCGCGCCGCGGCCCCGCTGAAGGCCGCACATCGGACCTCCTCGACTTCCGCCGTCAAATCGTTAACCTGCGGCGGGCAAAAAAGAAGCGACGCCAGCTTTCGGACTTAGTGCAATTCTCGAATGTCGCGGATGACTTGGCGGTACGAGCGTTCGGAAGTCCCGCCGGAATTGCGACGCTTCGAACGGTCGAGGCGGCCAATCTCGACCTCAGCGGCGGCACTGGCGCGATACACGTTTCTGCCGCCAGGGGGGGGGGGGGGTGGGGGGGGGGGGGGGGGCAAGCCAGCCGGCCGGGGGCGCCCGGCGCCGATCCGGCGCTTACTCGACACGCTCGAGCATCCGAACCCGTCTTATCTACGGGACCGCCGTTGCCACTTGAACACCTTTCGCCGAGAGTATCCGGGCACCCCACCTACCCGCCGGAATCACGAACCACGAGGTAGAAGTCAGGAACCAACAGGAGAAGTCGTGAACTAAATGGCGAATTCATGAAAAACGGAGAGAAGTCATGAACCGAGCGGTTTAGGGTCAGGGTGAGGGTTGTTAGGGTGAGGCCGTTAGGGTGAGGCCGTTGCTTCGAGCGGGAAGATGGGCAGCCCCGCCCCCCCCCCCCCCCCCCCCCCCCCCGTTGGGTGGAAGGAAACCTCTGCTGCGGGCCCGGCAACCATCCCGAACGGACCCGCTGGGTCCAAATGTCTGCCGCGGGCGGTCCTGCTGCGGTCGCGGGTTCGTTGGAAACCTCTCCTGCTGCTGGCATGGCCACCCTCCCCCCCCCGCCCGACTGACGACCCTGCGGGCCCGGCGACCCGGTGTCCCGTTGCCGCGCGGGGAGTGATCCTCGGGGCCGTGCCGGGCGGGCCCAGCGACACGAAGAGAGTGGGGGGGGGGTCGGAGGGAGTGGCACTGGGGAGAGAGGGGTGGGGGAGAGAGTGCCCCCCCCCCCCCCCCCCCCCCATTAGGGGCGAGTTTATGCAGTCATCAGAGTTTATACCTAACCTCATGATGCTTTATTAGCCGGATAGGCTGTCTGACCTCGCCCCCAGTCCCTACTCCTTCCACTGGATTCTTCTTATACCCTCTTTTTCTTCGTGCCCCCCCCCCCCCCCCACGCAGGGAGGGTTCCAAGAGGGAGGAGGGAGGGAGGGAGTCCCGGGGCCGTGAGAGAGAGAGAGAGCCTCATTAGCTGCTAGGTTCACCTCATTAGCTGCTAGCTAACGCGTCAGACCTTTTACATTCTTTAGAGGATTGAAACCTCAGGGCCTTTAACCCCCGTTCACCGTTTACACTCAACGATCCTTCCGAACAAAACCCTTACACATCTGTCCGTCCAACTGACCCCCGAGATACCTAACACGCAGATTAACACGTCAGCGGTGATCGGCGTGTCATAGAGGAGTCACAAAGACGGGCAAAATAGAGTGGTTGAATAAAAAATACTCACTCAATTGGCCGTGATTTAACGTAGCACACAATGATGCAAAGCCCATGCAAAGTCCAGTGGCCCAAGCAAACAAATAAGATAGATCTGGCTCGGCGTTCCTCATCTCCACATCGTCACCCAGCACGCCGACGCCCAATAACAATTCCCCCGCAAATTGTGCACCTCGAGCGGCAGTACTTTAAACGGCGCCGTCTTCGGCGTGGACGGCATGAACCAAGTCGGCAAGCATCGTCACCCAGCACACAGACGTCCACTAACAATTCCTCCCCCCTGCAAATTGCGCGCCGCGAACGGCAGTACTTTCAAGTATGCCGCCTTCGGCGGGGACATCGTGAACCAAATCGGCAGGCAGGCGTCGTCAGCCGGTCGACCGACCCCCAGTTGCATTGCCCCAACGGCCATTGTGCACTTCGAACAGAACAGTGCTTTTAAAATATTCCGCCTGCCGCGTGTACATCATGAAACAAATGGAAAGGACGAACCGGGCGTGCAACCGATGCACGGAGAGTGACAGGTCGTCAAGCAAGTCCGTGGCAATCCGTCGGCCGACTCGGCCGCGGCCAGCAGAGGCGTTTTGGCCCGGGCGCGCCGAACTTTGCGCGCCCTCGGTATGCGTAACACTAGCACATGCCTTCAAAACTCACTACAAAATAACCCCAAAGTATGCCGCCTTCCCCGTGGGCCTTGTTACCAATATCTTGCCCTGCTTCCTGATGCCCTTATGGGGTCGGCTCTGTTCTTGCAGAACCCTCAGGTGGTGCAGAGTCTGGGCCATTTTATCAATATCTTGCCCTGATTCCTGATGCCCTTATGGGGTCGGCTCTGTTCTTGCAGAACCCTGAGGTGGTGCAGAGTCTGCGCCTTGTTATCAATATCTTGCCCTGCTTCCTGAAACCCTTATGGGGTTGGTTCTGTTACAAAACCCTCAGGTGGTGCAGAGTCTGGGCCACTTTATAAATAACTCTGCCTGCATTAGGGTCAGGGTTAGGGTTAGGGTTAGGGTTAGGGTTAGGGTTAGGGTTAGGGTTAGGGTTAGGGTTAGGGTTAGGGTTAGGGTTAGGGTTAGGGTTAGGGTTAGGGTTAGGGTTAGGGTTAGGGTTAGGGTTAGGGGTAGGGGTAGGGGTAGGGGTAGCGGTAGGGGTAGGGGTAGGGGTAGGGGTAGTTTGAACTACTGCCGCTCCAGGCGCGCACTGTGCGTGGGTAATTTTCAGTGGGCGTCGGTGTGCTGGGTGACGATGCCGCCCAGACTCTGCACCACCTGAGGGATCTGCAAGAACAGAGCCGAACCCGCAAGGGTATCGGGAAGCAGGGCAAGATATTGATAACAAGGCCCAGACTCTGCACCACCCGAGGGTTCTGCAAGAACAGAGCCGACCCCATAAGGGTATCAGGAAGCAGGGTGAGATAGTGACACCATTTGTAAAACCGGCAAATCCCACCCAGGAAACATTGCAAAAATTGGCCTCTAATGCTGGAACGTGGGTAAAGCCAAACAAACACGACACGTTTTAAAAGAACGTTACTAAAACAGCCTGGGATATGCCCATGACAAAGGATAGGCCGAACCTCACCAGAAAAAAAGAGAGGGAGACCACGGCAGAGCTGAGGGATAAACATGAGATGGTGATAAAACCAGCAGACGAGGGGAGCAGTAGGGTTACAAATTAATGTCAATATGGGGCCTGCTCCCACTGGGTAATAGACAAAAACATAGAACAGGGTGACAGGAGAGACTGGATAGCACAGAGGATAACCCGTGAGCGAAATAATGGGGTGTATGCAGTTCAATGTAAGGAGTGTACCTTACGGTACATAGGGGAAACAGGTAAAACAGCCTCAGCGGTGATCGACGTGTCAAAGAGGAGTCACAAAGACGGGCAAAATAAAGTGGTTGATTATAGACAATAGACAATAGACAATAGGTGCAGGAGTCGGCCATTCAGCCCTTCGAGCCAGCACCGCCATTCAATGCGATCATGGCTGATCACTCTCAATCAGTACCCCGTTCCTGCCTTCTCCCCATACCCCCTCACTCCGTTATCCTTAAGAGCTCTATCCAGCTCTCTCTTGAAAGCATCCAACGAACTGGCCTCCACTGCCTTCTGAGGCAGAGAATTCCACACCTTCACCACTCTCTGACTGAAAAGGTTCTTCCTCATCTCCGTTCTAAATGGCCTACCCCTTATTCTTAAACGGTGGCCCCTTGTTCTGGACTCCCCCAACATTGGGAACATGTTTCCTGCCTCTAATGTGTCCAATCCCCTAATTATCGTATATGTTTCAATAAGATCCCCCCTCATTCTTCTAAATACCAGTGTATACAAGCCCAATCGCTCCAGCCTTTCAACATACGACCGTCCCGCCATTCCGGGAATTAACCTAGTGAACCTACGCTGCACGCCCTCCATAGCAAGAATATCCTTCCTCAAATTTGGAGACCAAAACTGCACACAGTACTCCAGGTGCGGTCTCACCAGGGCCCGCTACAACTGTAGAAGGACCTCTTTGCTCCTATACTCAACTCCTCTGGTTACGAAGGCCAACATTCCATTGGCTTTCTTCACTGCCTGCTGTACCTGCATGCTTCCTTTCATTGACTGATGCACTAGGACATCCAGATCTCGTTGAACTCCCCCTCCTCCTAACTTGACACCATTCAGACAATAATCTGCCTTTCTACTCTTACTTCCAAAGTGAATAACCTCGCACTTATCTACATTAAACTGCATCTGCCATGTATCCGCCCACTCACACAACCTGTCCAAGTCATCCTGCAGCCTTATTGCATCTTCCTCACAATTCACACTACCCTCCAGCTTAGTATCATCTGCAAATTTGCTAATGGTACTTTTAATCCCTCCGTCTAAGTCATTAATGCATATCGTAAATAGCTGGGGTCCCAGCACCGAACCTTGCGGTACCCCACTGGTCACTGCCTGCCATTCCGAGAGGGACCCATTTATACCCACTCTTTGCTTTCCGTCTGTCAACCAATTTTCTATCCATGTCAGTACCCTACCCCCAATACCACGTGCCCTAATTTTGCCCACTAATCTCCTATGTGGGAGCTTGTCGAAGGCTTTCTGAAAGTCGAGGTACACCACGTCCACTGACTCTCCCCTGTCAATTTTCCTAGTTACATCCTCAAAACATTCCAGTAGATTTGTCAAGCATGATTTCCCCTTCGTAAATCCATGCTGACTCGCAATGATCCTGTTACTGCTATCCAAATGCTCAGCAATTTCGTCTTTTCTAATTGACTCCAGCATCTTCCCCACCACTGATGTCAGACTAACTGGTCTATAATTACCCGTTTTCTCTCTCCCTCCCTTCTTAAAAAGTGGGATAACATTTGCTATCCTCCAATCCACAGGAACTGATCCTGAATCTATATAGAACATTGAAAAATGATCTCCAATGCTTCCACTATTTCTAGAGCCACCTCCTTAGGTACCCTGGGATGCAGACCATCAGGCCCTGGGGATTTATCAGCCTTCAGTCCCATCAGTCTACCCAAAACCATTTCCTGCCTAATGTGGATTTCCTTCAGTTCCTCCATCACCCTAGGTTCTCCGGCCCCTAGAACATTTGGGAGATTGTGTGTATCTTCCTCAGTGAAGACAGACCCAAAGTAACGGTTTAACTCGTCTGCCATTTCTTTGTTCCCCATAATAAATTCCCCCGTTTCTGTCTTCAAGGGACCCACATTTGCCTTGACTATTTTTTTCCTCTTCACGTACCTAAAAAAACTTTTGCTATCCTCCTTTATATTATTGGCTAGTTTACCCTCGCACCTCATCTTTTCTCCCCGCATTGCCTCTTTAGTTAACTTTTGTTGCTCTTTAAAAGAGTCCCAATCCTCTGTCTTCCCACTCTTCTTTGCTATGTTATACCTCCTCTCCTTAATTTTTATGCTGTCCCTGACTTCCCTTGTCAGCCACAGGTGTCTCTTACTCCCCTTAGAGTCTTTCCACCTCTTTGGAATAAATTGATCCTGCAACCTCTGCATTATTCCCTGGAATACCTGCCATTGCTGTTCTACCGTCTTCCCTGCTAGGGCCTCCTTCCAGTCAATTTTGGCCAGCTCCCGCCTCATGCCTCTGTAATCCCCTTTGCTATACTGTAATACAGACACTTCCGATTTTCCCTTCTACCTTTCCATTTGCAGAGTAAAACTTATCGTGTTGTGATCACTGCCTCCTAACGGCTCTTTTACCTCTAGTCCCCTTATCAGATCAGGATCATTAAAAACACTCACTCTATTGGCCGTGATTTAACCTAGCACACAGTGTTGCAAAGCCCATGCAAAGTCCAGTGGGCCAAGCAAACAAATAAGATAGATCTGGCTCGGCGTTCCACATCTCCACATCGTCACCCAGCACGCCGACGCCCATTAACAATTCCCCCGCAAATTGTGCACCTCGAGCGGCAGTACTTTAAACGGCGCCGTCTTCGGCGTGGACGGCATGAACCAAGTCGGCAAGCATCGTCACCTAGCACACAGACGTGCACTAACAATTCCTCCCCCCGCAAATTGCGCGCCGCGAACGGCGGTACTTTCAAGTATGCCGCCTTCGGCGGGGACATCGTGAACCAAATCGGCAGGCAGGCGTCGTCAGCCGGTCGACCGACCCCCAGCTGCATTTCCCCAACGGACATTGTGCACTTCGTACAGAACAGTGCTTTTAAAATATTCCGCCTGCCGCGTGGACATCATGAACCAAATGAGCAGGCAGGCATCATATCATATCATATCATACACATACAGCCGGAAACAGGCCTTTTCGGCCCTCCAAGTCCGTGCCGCCCAGCGATCCCCGTACATTAACATTATCCTATACCCACTAGGGACAGTCAGCCCCCAGCACAACGACGCCCCCGCTAACAATTCCCCACGCACATGGTGCGCTCGAGCTGCAGCACTTTAAAGTACGCCGCCTTCGGCGGGGACATCGTGAACCAAAGGAGCAGGCAGCCATGGTCACCGCCAGCACAACGACGGCGCCGCTAACAATTCCCCGCGCACCTTGTGCGCTCGAGCTGCAGTACTTTAAAGTACGCCGCCTTCGGCGGGGACATCGTGAACCAAAGGAGCAGGCAGCCATGGTCACCGCCAGCACAACCACGGCGCCGCTAACAATTCCACGCGCACCTTGTGCGCTCGAGCTGCAGTACTTTAAAGTACGCCGCCTTCGGCGGGGACATCGTGAACCAAAGGAGCAGGCAGCCATGGTCACCGCCAGCACAAGCACGGCGCCGCTAACAATTCCCCGCGCACCTTGTGCGCTCGAGCTGCAGTACTTTAAAGTACGCCGCCTTCGGCGGGGACATCGTGAACCAAAGGAGCAGGCAGCCATGGTCACCGCCAGCACAACCACGGCGCCGCTAACAATTCCACGCGCACCTTGTGCGCTCGAGCTGCAGTACTTTAAAGTACGCCGCCTTCGGCGGGGACATCGTGAACCAAAGGAGCAGGCAGCCATGGTCACCGCCAGCACAAGCACGGCGCCGCTAACAATTCCCCGCGCACCTTGTGCGCTCGAGCTGCAGTACTTTAAAGTACGCCGCCTTCGGCGGGGACATCGTGAACCAAAGGAGCAGGCAGCC
>NW_027601296.1:420000-425000 GCF_053455715.1 Rhinoraja longicauda
GGGGAGAGAGGGGTGGGGGAGAGAGTGCCCCCCCCCCATTAGGGGCGAGTTTATGCAGTCATCAGAGTTTATACCTAACCTCATGATGCTTTATTAGCCGGATAGGCTGTCTGACCTCGCCCCCAGTCCCTACTCCTTCCACTGGATTCTTCTTATACCCTCTTTTTCTTCGTGCCCCCCCCCCCCCCCCCCCCCCCCCCCCACGCAGGGAGGGTTCCAAGAGGGAGGAGGGAGGGAGGGAGTCCCGGGGCCGTGAGAGAGAGAGAGCCTCATTAGCTGCTAGGTTCACCTCATTAGCTGCTAGCTAACGCGTCAGACCTTTTACATTCTTTAGAGGATTGAAACCTCAGGGCCTTTAACCCCCGTTCACCGTTTACACTCAACGATCCTTCCGAACAAAACCCTTACACATCTGTCCGTCCAACTGACCCCCGAGATACCTAACACGCAGATTAACACGTCAGCGGTGATCGGCGTGTCATAGAGGAGTCACAAAGACGGGCAAAATAGAGTGGTTGAATAAAAAATACTCACTCAATTGGCCGTGATTTAACGTAGCACACAATGATGCCAAGCCCATGCAAAGTCCAGTGGCCCAAGCAAACAAATAAGATAGATCTGGCTCGGCGTTCCTCATCTCCACATCGTCACCCAGCACGCCGACGCCCAATAACAATTCCCCCGCAAATTGTGCACCTCGAGCGGCAGTACTTTAAACGGCGCCGTCTTCGGCGTGGACGGCATGAACCAAGTCGGCAAGCATCGTCACCCAGCACACAGACGTCCACTAACAATTCCTCCCCCCTGCAAATTGCGCGCCGCGAACGGCAGTACTTTCAAGTATGCCGCCTTCGGCGGGGACATCGTGAACCAAATCGGCAGGCAGGCGTCGTCAGCCGGTCGACCGACCCCCAGTTGCATTGCCCCAACGGCCATTGTGCACTTCGAACAGAACAGTGCTTTTAAAATATTCCGCCTGCCGCGTGTACATCATGAAACAAATGGAAAGGACGAACCGGGCGTGCAACCGATGCACGGAGAGTGACAGGTCGTCAAGCAAGTCCGTGGCAATCCGTCGGCCGACTCGGCCGCGGCCAGCAGAGGCGTTTTGGCCCGGGCGCGCCGAACTTTGCGCGCCCTCGGTATGCGTAACACTAGCACATGCCTTCAAAACTCACTACAAAATAACCCCAAAGTATGCCGCCTTCCCCGTGGGCCTTGTTACCAATATCTTGCCCTGCTTCCTGATGCCCTTATGGGGTCGGCTCTGTTCTTGCAGAACCCTCAGGTGGTGCAGAGTCTGGGCCATTTTATCAATATCTTGCCCTGATTCCTGATGCCCTTATGGGGTCGGCTCTGTTCTTGCAGAACCCTGAGGTGGTGCAGAGTCTGCGCCTTGTTATCAATATCTTGCCCTGCTTCCTGAAACCCTTATGGGGTTGGTTCTGTTACAAAACCCTCAGGTGGTGCAGAGTCTGGGCCACTTTATAAATAACTCTGCCTGCATTAGGGTCAGGGTCAGGGTTAGGGTTAGGGTTAGGGTTAGGGTTAGGGTTAGGGTTAGGGTTAGGGTTAGGGTTAGGGTTAGGGTTAGGGTTAGGGTTAGGGTTAGGGTTAGGGTTAGGGTTAGGGTTAGGGGTAGGGGTAGGGGTAGCGGTAGGGGTAGGGGTAGGGGTAGGGGTAGTTTGAACTACTGCCGCTCCAGGCGCGCACTGTGCGTGGGTAATTTTCAGTGGGCGTCGGTGTGCTGGGTGACGATGCCGCCCAGACTCTGCACCACCTGAGGGATCTGCAAGAACAGAGCCGAACCCGCAAGGGTATCGGGAAGCAGGGCAAGATATTGATAACAAGGCCCAGACTCTGCACCACCCGAGGGTTCTGCAAGAACAGAGCCGACCCCATAAGGGTATCAGGAAGCAGGGTGAGATAGTGACACCATTTGTAAAACCGGCAAATCCCACCCAGGAAACATTGCAAAAATTGGCCTCTAATGCTGGAACGTGGGTAAAGCCAAACAAACACGACACGTTTTAAAAGAACGTTACTAAAACAGCCTGGGATATGCCCATGACAAAGGATAGGCCGAACCTCACCAGAAAAAAAGAGAGGGAGACCACGGCAGAGCTGAGGGATAAACATGAGATGGTGATAAAACCAGCAGACGAGGGGAGCAGTAGGGTTACAAATTAATGTCAATATGGGGCCTGCTCCCACTGGGTAATAGACAAAAACATAGAACAGGGTGACAGGAGAGACTGGATAGCACAGAGGATAACCCGTGAGCGAAATAATGGGGTGTATGCAGTTCAATGTAAGGAGTGTACCTTACGGTACATAGGCGAAACAGGTAAAACAGCCTCAGCGGTGATCGACGTGTCAAAGAGGAGTCACAAAGACGGGCAAAATAAAGTGGTTGATTATAGACAATAGACAATAGACAATAGGTGCAGGAGTCGGCCATTCAGCCCTTCGAGCCAGCACCGCCATTCAATGCGATCATGGCTGATCACTCTCAATCAGTACCCCGTTCCTGCCTTCTCCCCATACCCCCTCACTCCGTTATCCTTAAGAGCTCTATCCAGCTCTCTCTTGAAAGCATCCAACGAACTGGCCTCCACTGCCTTCTGAGGCAGAGAATTCCACACCTTCACCACTCTCTGACTGAAAAGGTTCTTCCTCATCTCCGTTCTAAATGGCCTACCCCTTATTCTTAAACGGTGGCCCCTTGTTCTGGACTCCCCCAACATTGGGAACATGTTTCCTGCCTCTAATGTGTCCAATCCCCTAATTATCGTATATGTTTCAATAAGATCCCCCCTCATTCTTCTAAATACCAGTGTATACAAGCCCAATCGCTCCAGCCTTTCAACATACGACCGTCCCGCCATTCCGGGAATTAACCTAGTGAACCTACGCTGCACGCCCTCCATAGCAAGAATATCCTTCCTCAAATTTGGAGACCAAAACTGCACACAGTACTCCAGGTGCGGTCTCACCAGGGCCCGCTACAACTGTAGAAGGACCTCTTTGCTCCTATACTCAACTCCTCTGGTTACGAAGGCCAACATTCCATTGGCTTTCTTCACTGCCTGCTGTACCTGCATGCTTCCTTTCATTGACTGATGCACTAGGACATCCAGATCTCGTTGAACTCCCCCTCCTCCTAACTTGACACCATTCAGACAATAATCTGCCTTTCTACTCTTACTTCCAAAGTGAATAACCTCGCACTTATCTACATTAAACTGCATCTGCCATGTATCCGCCCACTCACACAACCTGTCCAAGTCATCCTGCAGCCTTATTGCATCTTCCTCACAATTCACACTACCCTCCAGCTTAGTATCATCTGCAAATTTGCTAATGGTACTTTTAATCCCTCCGTCTAAGTCATTAATGCATATCGTAAATAGCTGGGGTCCCAGCACCGAACCTTGCGGTACCCCACTGGTCACTGCCTGCCATTCCGAGAGGGACCCATTTATACCCACTCTTTGCTTTCCGTCTGTCAACCAATTTTCTATCCATGTCAGTACCCTACCCCCAATACCACGTGCCCTAATTTTGCCCACTAATCTCCTATGTGGGAGCTTGTCGAAGGCTTTCTGAAAGTCGAGGTACACCACGTCCACTGACTCTCCCCTGTCAATTTTCCTAGTTACATCCTCAAAACATTCCAGTAGATTTGTCAAGCATGATTTCCCCTTCGTAAATCCATGCTGACTCGCAATGATCCTGTTACTGCTATCCAAATGCTCAGCAATTTCGTCTTTTCTAATTGACTCCAGCATCTTCCCCACCACTGATGTCAGACTAACTGGTCTATAATTACCCGTTTTCTCTCTCCCTCCCTTCTTAAAAAGTGGGATAACATTTGCTATCCTCCAATCCACAGGAACTGATCCTGAATCTATATAGAACATTGAAAAATGATCTCCAATGCTTCCACTATTTCTAGAGCCACCTCCTTAGGTACCCTGGGATGCAGACCATCAGGCCCTGGGGATTTATCAGCCTTCAGTCCCATCAGTCTACCCAAAACCATTTCCTGCCTAATGTGGATTTCCTTCAGTTCCTCCATCACCCTAGGTTCTCCGGCCCCTAGAACATTTGGGAGATTGTGTGTATCTTCCTCAGTGAAGACAGACCCAAAGTAACGGTTTAACTCGTCTGCCATTTCTTTGTTCCCCATAATAAATTCCCCCGTTTCTGTCTTCAAGGGACCCACATTTGCCTTGACTATTTTTTCCCTCTTCACGTACCTAAAAAAACTTTTGCTATCCTCCTTTATATTATTGGCTAGTTTACCCTCGCACCTCATCTTTTCTCCCCGCATTGCCTCTTTAGTTAACTTTTGTTGCTCTTTAAAAGAGTCCCAATCCTCTGTCTTCCCACTCTTCTTTGCTATGTTATACCTCCTCTCCTTAATTTTTATGCTGTCCCTGACTTCCCTTGTCAGCCACAGGTGTCTCTTACTCCCCTTAGAGTCTTTCCACCTCTTTGGAATAAATTGATCCTGCAACCTCTGCATTATTCCCTGGAATACCTGCCATTGCTGTTCTACCGTCTTCCCTGCTAGGGCCTCCTTCCAGTCAATTTTGGCCAGCTCCCGCCTCATGCCTCTGTAATCCCCTTTGCTATACTGTAATACAGACACTTCCGATTTTCCCTTCTACCTTTCCATTTGCAGAGTAAAACTTATCGTGTTGTGATCACTGCCTCCTAACGGCTCTTTTACCTCTAGTCCCCTTATCAGATCAGGATCATTAAAAACACTCACTCTATTGGCCGTGATTTAACCTAGCACACAGTGTTGCAAAGCCCATGCAAAGTCCAGTGGGCCAAGCAAACAAATAAGATAGATCTGGCTCGGCGTTCCACATCTCCACATCGTCACCCAGCACGCCGACGCCCATTAACAATTCCCCCGCAAATTGTGCACCTCGAGCGGCAGTACTTTAAACGGCGCCGTCTTCGGCGTGGACGGCATGAACCAAGTC
>NW_027601296.1:437500-445000 GCF_053455715.1 Rhinoraja longicauda
GACACACAGCCTGGGCCAGTCTCGGTGGGGTTCGGTGCCTGCCCGGCACACACTTCGAACTCGGTGCAAAAAATACTCTCACTGTATTACCAATGTCCGTCAATGAGTCCGCCGACTCTCGCCCAGAGTCGCGCTACTTTTACCGATCTTTTTGTGTCCCTTCGGTTTCTTCCCTGACATTTTTGCACCTCACCACACAATCTTTTCTAAGTGTCTCTGAAAATCGTGTTCCCGAAAATCTCCGGGCACGCCACCTCCATCTTCGCGCAAAACAAACCGTTTTGAGGTCGGCGGGAGTCGGCCCGGTCGTCCGTCCGGTCGTGTCGCACTGACGCCCGCCGCGGGGCCGCAAACTGCGGGGTCATAGAGACTTCCGGTGGTAAGTCGTTAACCGTGATCGGGACCGCCCGGACAAGAAATGCCATTTTCTGGCCGGCGGGAGACGGGCCGATAGGCCTGGCGGGAAAGGCGCGCCGCGGCCCCGCTGAAGGCCGCACATCGGACCTCCTCGACTTCCGCCGTCAAATCGTTAACCTGCGGCGGGCAAAAAAGAAGCGACGCCAGCTTTCGGACTTAGTGCAATTCTCGAATGTCGCGGCTGACTTGGCGGTACGAGCGTTCGGAAGTCCCGCCGGAATTGCGACGCTTCGAACGGTCGAGGCGGCCAATCTCGACCTCAGCGGCGGCACTGGCGCGATACACGTTTCTGCCGCCAGGGGGTGGGGGGTGGGGGGGGGGGGGGGCAAGCCAGCCGGCCGGGGGCGCCCGGCGCCGATCCGGCGCTTACTCGACACGCTCGAGCATCCGAACCCGTCTTATCTACGGGACCGCCGTTGCCACTTGAACACCTTTCGCCGAGAGTATCCGGGCACCCCACCTACCCGCCGGAATCACGAACCACGAGGTAGAAGTCAGGAACCAACAGGAGAAGTCGTGAACTAAATGGCGAATTCATGAACCAAACGGAGAGAAGTCATGAACCGAGCGGTTTAGGGTCAGGGTGAGGGTTGTTAGGGTGAGGCCGTTAGGGTGAGGCCGTTGCTTCGAGCGGGAAGATGGGCAGCCCCGCCCCCCCCCCCCCCCCCCCGTTGGGTGGAAGGAAACCTCTGCTGCGGGCCCGGCAACCATCCCGAACGGACCCGCTGGGTCCAAATGTCTGCCGCGGGCGGTCCTGCTGCGGTCGCGGGTTCGTTGGAAACCTCTCCTGCTGCTGGCATGGCCACCCTCCCCCCCCCCGCCCGACTGACGACCCTGCGGGCCCGGCGACCCGGTGTCCCGTTGCCGCGCGGGGAGTGATCCTCGGGGCCGTGCCGGGCGGGCCCAGCGACACGAAGAGAGTGGGGGGGGGGTCGGAGGGAGTGGCACTGGGGAGAGAGGGGTGGGGGAGAGAGTGCCCCCCCCCCATTAGGGGCGAGTTTATGCAGTCATCAGAGTTTATACCTAACCTCATGATGCTTTATTAGCCGGATAGGCTGTCTGACCTCGCCCCCAGTCCCTACTCCTTCCACTGGATTCTTCTTATACCCTCTTTTTCTTCGTGCCCCCCCCCCCCCCCCCCCCCCCCCCCACGCAGGGAGGGTTCCAAGAGGGAGGAGGGAGGGAGGGAGTCCCGGGGCCGTGAGAGAGAGAGAGCCTCATTAGCTGCTAGGTTCACCTCATTAGCTGCTAGCTAACGCGTCAGACCTTTTACATTCTTTAGAGGATTGAAACCTCAGGGCCTTTAACCCCCGTTCACCGTTTACACTCAACGATCCTTCCGAACAAAACCCTTACACATCTGTCCGTCCAACTGACCCCCGAGATACCTAACACGCAGATTAACACGTCAGCGGTGATCGGCGTGTCATAGAGGAGTCACAAAGACGGGCAAAATAGAGTGGTTGAATAAAAAATACTCACTCAATTGGCCGTGATTTAACGTAGCACACAATGATGCCAAGCCCATGCAAAGTCCAGTGGCCCAAGCAAACAAATAAGATAGATCTGGCTCGGCGTTCCTCATCTCCACATCGTCACCCAGCACGCCGACGCCCAATAACAATTCCCCCGCAAATTGTGCACCTCGAGCGGCAGTACTTTAAACGGCGCCGTCTTCGGCGTGGACGGCATGAACCAAGTCGGCAAGCATCGTCACCCAGCACACAGACGTCCACTAACAATTCCTCCCCCCTGCAAATTGCGCGCCGCGAACGGCAGTACTTTCAAGTATGCCGCCTTCGGCGGGGACATCGTGAACCAAATCGGCAGGCAGGCGTCGTCAGCCGGTCGACCGACCCCCAGTTGCATTGCCCCAACGGCCATTGTGCACTTCGAACAGAACAGTGCTTTTAAAATATTCCGCCTGCCGCGTGTACATCATGAAACAAATGGAAAGGACGAACCGGGCGTGCAACCGATGCACGGAGAGTGACAGGTCGTCAAGCAAGTCCGTGGCAATCCGTCGGCCGACTCGGCCGCGGCCAGCAGAGGCGTTTTGGCCCGGGCGCGCCGAACTTTGCGCGCCCTCGGTATGCGTAACACTAGCACATGCCTTCAAAACTCACTACAAAATAACCCCAAAGTATGCCGCCTTCCCCGTGGGCCTTGTTACCAATATCTTGCCCTGCTTCCTGATGCCCTTATGGGGTCGGCTCTGTTCTTGCAGAACCCTCAGGTGGTGCAGAGTCTGGGCCATTTTATCAATATCTTGCCCTGATTCCTGATGCCCTTATGGGGTCGGCTCTGTTCTTGCAGAACCCTGAGGTGGTGCAGAGTCTGCGCCTTGTTATCAATATCTTGCCCTGCTTCCTGAAACCCTTATGGGGTTGGTTCTGTTACAAAACCCTCAGGTGGTGCAGAGTCTGGGCCACTTTATAAATAACTCTGCCTGCATTAGGGTCAGGGTCAGGGTTAGGGTTAGGGTTAGGGTTAGGGTTAGGGTTAGGGTTAGGGTTAGGGTTAGGGTTAGGGTTAGGGTTAGGGTTAGGGTTAGGGTTAGGGTTAGGGTTAGGGTTAGGGTTAGGGGTAGGGGTAGGGGTAGCGGTAGGGGTAGGGGTAGGGGTAGGGGTAGTTTGAACTACTGCCGCTCCAGGCGCGCACTGTGCGTGGGTAATTTTCAGTGGGCGTCGGTGTGCTGGGTGACGATGCCGCCCAGACTCTGCACCACCTGAGGGATCTGCAAGAACAGAGCCGAACCCGCAAGGGTATCGGGAAGCAGGGCAAGATATTGATAACAAGGCCCAGACTCTGCACCACCCGAGGGTTCTGCAAGAACAGAGCCGACCCCATAAGGGTATCAGGAAGCAGGGTGAGATAGTGACACCATTTGTAAAACCGGCAAATCCCACCCAGGAAACATTGCAAAAATTGGCCTCTAATGCTGGAACGTGGGTAAAGCCAAACAAACACGACACGTTTTAAAAGAACGTTACTAAAACAGCCTGGGATATGCCCATGACAAAGGATAGGCCGAACCTCACCAGAAAAAAAGAGAGGGAGACCACGGCAGAGCTGAGGGATAAACATGAGATGGTGATAAAACCAGCAGACGAGGGGAGCAGTAGGGTTACAAATTAATGTCAATATGGGGCCTGCTCCCACTGGGTAATAGACAAAAACATAGAACAGGGTGACAGGAGAGACTGGATAGCACAGAGGATAACCCGTGAGCGAAATAATGGGGTGTATGCAGTTCAATGTAAGGAGTGTACCTTACGGTACATAGGCGAAACAGGTAAAACAGCCTCAGCGGTGATCGACGTGTCAAAGAGGAGTCACAAAGACGGGCAAAATAAAGTGGTTGATTATAGACAATAGACAATAGACAATAGGTGCAGGAGTCGGCCATTCAGCCCTTCGAGCCAGCACCGCCATTCAATGCGATCATGGCTGATCACTCTCAATCAGTACCCCGTTCCTGCCTTCTCCCCATACCCCCTCACTCCGTTATCCTTAAGAGCTCTATCCAGCTCTCTCTTGAAAGCATCCAACGAACTGGCCTCCACTGCCTTCTGAGGCAGAGAATTCCACACCTTCACCACTCTCTGACTGAAAAGGTTCTTCCTCATCTCCGTTCTAAATGGCCTACCCCTTATTCTTAAACGGTGGCCCCTTGTTCTGGACTCCCCCAACATTGGGAACATGTTTCCTGCCTCTAATGTGTCCAATCCCCTAATTATCGTATATGTTTCAATAAGATCCCCCCTCATTCTTCTAAATACCAGTGTATACAAGCCCAATCGCTCCAGCCTTTCAACATACGACCGTCCCGCCATTCCGGGAATTAACCTAGTGAACCTACGCTGCACGCCCTCCATAGCAAGAATATCCTTCCTCAAATTTGGAGACCAAAACTGCACACAGTACTCCAGGTGCGGTCTCACCAGGGCCCGCTACAACTGTAGAAGGACCTCTTTGCTCCTATACTCAACTCCTCTGGTTACGAAGGCCAACATTCCATTGGCTTTCTTCACTGCCTGCTGTACCTGCATGCTTCCTTTCATTGACTGATGCACTAGGACATCCAGATCTCGTTGAACTCCCCCTCCTCCTAACTTGACACCATTCAGACAATAATCTGCCTTTCTACTCTTACTTCCAAAGTGAATAACCTCGCACTTATCTACATTAAACTGCATCTGCCATGTATCCGCCCACTCACACAACCTGTCCAAGTCATCCTGCAGCCTTATTGCATCTTCCTCACAATTCACACTACCCTCCAGCTTAGTATCATCTGCAAATTTGCTAATGGTACTTTTAATCCCTCCGTCTAAGTCATTAATGCATATCGTAAATAGCTGGGGTCCCAGCACCGAACCTTGCGGTACCCCACTGGTCACTGCCTGCCATTCCGAGAGGGACCCATTTATACCCACTCTTTGCTTTCCGTCTGTCAACCAATTTTCTATCCATGTCAGTACCCTACCCCCAATACCACGTGCCCTAATTTTGCCCACTAATCTCCTATGTGGGAGCTTGTCGAAGGCTTTCTGAAAGTCGAGGTACACCACGTCCACTGACTCTCCCCTGTCAATTTTCCTAGTTACATCCTCAAAACATTCCAGTAGATTTGTCAAGCATGATTTCCCCTTCGTAAATCCATGCTGACTCGCAATGATCCTGTTACTGCTATCCAAATGCTCAGCAATTTCGTCTTTTCTAATTGACTCCAGCATCTTCCCCACCACTGATGTCAGACTAACTGGTCTATAATTACCCGTTTTCTCTCTCCCTCCCTTCTTAAAAAGTGGGATAACATTTGCTATCCTCCAATCCACAGGAACTGATCCTGAATCTATATAGAACATTGAAAAATGATCTCCAATGCTTCCACTATTTCTAGAGCCACCTCCTTAGGTACCCTGGGATGCAGACCATCAGGCCCTGGGGATTTATCAGCCTTCAGTCCCATCAGTCTACCCAAAACCATTTCCTGCCTAATGTGGATTTCCTTCAGTTCCTCCATCACCCTAGGTTCTCCGGCCCCTAGAACATTTGGGAGATTGTGTGTATCTTCCTCAGTGAAGACAGACCCAAAGTAACGGTTTAACTCGTCTGCCATTTCTTTGTTCCCCATAATAAATTCCCCCGTTTCTGTCTTCAAGGGACCCACATTTGCCTTGACTATTTTTTCCCTCTTCACGTACCTAAAAAAACTTTTGCTATCCTCCTTTATATTATTGGCTAGTTTACCCTCGCACCTCATCTTTTCTCCCCGCATTGCCTCTTTAGTTAACTTTTGTTGCTCTTTAAAAGAGTCCCAATCCTCTGTCTTCCCACTCTTCTTTGCTATGTTATACCTCCTCTCCTTAATTTTTATGCTGTCCCTGACTTCCCTTGTCAGCCACAGGTGTCTCTTACTCCCCTTAGAGTCTTTCCACCTCTTTGGAATAAATTGATCCTGCAACCTCTGCATTATTCCCTGGAATACCTGCCATTGCTGTTCTACCGTCTTCCCTGCTAGGGCCTCCTTCCAGTCAATTTTGGCCAGCTCCCGCCTCATGCCTCTGTAATCCCCTTTGCTATACTGTAATACAGACACTTCCGATTTTCCCTTCTACCTTTCCATTTGCAGAGTAAAACTTATCGTGTTGTGATCACTGCCTCCTAACGGCTCTTTTACCTCTAGTCCCCTTATCAGATCAGGATCATTAAAAACACTCACTCTATTGGCCGTGATTTAACCTAGCACACAGTGTTGCAAAGCCCATGCAAAGTCCAGTGGGCCAAGCAAACAAATAAGATAGATCTGGCTCGGCGTTCCACATCTCCACATCGTCACCCAGCACGCCGACGCCCATTAACAATTCCCCCGCAAATTGTGCACCTCGAGCGGCAGTACTTTAAACGGCGCCGTCTTCGGCGTGGACGGCATGAACCAAGTCGGCAAGCATCGTCACCTAGCACACAGACGTGCACTAACAATTCCTCCCCCCGCAAATTGCGCGCCGCGAACGGCGGTACTTTCAAGTATGCCGCCTTCGGCGGGGACATCGTGAACCAAATCGGCAGGCAGGCGTCGTCAGCCGGTCGACCGACCCCCAGCTGCATTTCCCCAACGGACATTGTGCACTTCGTACAGAACAGTGCTTTTAAAATATTCCGCCTGCCGCGTGGACATCATGAACCAAATGAGCAGGCAGGCATCATATCATATCATATCATACACATACAGCCGGAAACAGGCCTTTTCGGCCCTCCAAGTCCGTGCCGCCCAGCGATCCCCGTACATTAACATTATCCTATACCCACTAGGGACAGTCAGCCCCCAGCACAACGACGCCCCCGCTAACAATTCCCCACGCACATGGTGCGCTCGAGCTGCAGCACTTTAAAGTACGCTGCCTTCGGCGGGGACATCGTGAACCAAAGGAGCAGGCAGCCATGGTCACCGCCAGCACAACGACGGCGCCGCTAACAATTCCCCGCGCACCTTGTGCGCTCGAGCTGCAGTACTTTAAAGTACGCCGCCTTCGGCGGGGACATCGTGAACCAAAGGAGCAGGCAGCCATGGTCACCGCCAGCACAACCACGGCGCCGCTAACAATTCCACGCGCACCTTGTGCGCTCGAGCTGCAGTACTTTAAAGTACGCCGCCTTCGGCGGGGACATCGTGAACCAAAGGAGCAGGCAGCCATGGTCACCGCCAGCACAAGCACGGCGCCGCTAACAATTCCCCGCGCACCTTGTGCGCTCGAGCTGCAGTACTTTAAAGTACGCCGCCTTCGGCGGGGACATCGTGAACCAAAGGAGCAGGCAGCCATGGTCACCGCCAGCACAACCACGGCGCCGCTAACAATTCCCCGCGCACCTTGTGCGCTCGAGCTGCAGTACTTTAAAGTACGCCGCCTTCGGCGGGGACATCGTGAACCAAAGGAGCAGGCAGCCATGGTCACCGCCAGCACAACCACGGCGCCGCTAACAATTCCCCGCGCACCTTGTGCGCTCGAGCTGCAGCACTTTAAAGTACGCCGCCTTCGGCGGGGACATCGTGAACCAAAGGAGCAGGCAGCCATGGTC
>NW_027601296.1:457500-465000 GCF_053455715.1 Rhinoraja longicauda
GGCAACCATCCCGAACGGACCCGCTGGGTCCAAATGTCTGCCGCGGGCGGTCCTGCTGCGGTCGCGGGTTCGTTGGAAACCTCTCCTGCTGCTGGCATGGCCACCCTCCCCCCCCCCGCCCGACTGACGACCCTGCGGGCCCGGCGACCCGGTGTCCCGTTGCCGCGCGGGGAGTGATCCTCGGGGCCGTGCCGGGCGGGCCCAGCGACACGAAGAGAGTGGGGGGGGGGTCGGAGGGAGTGGCACTGGGGAGAGAGGGGTGGGGGAGAGAGTGCCCCCCCCCCATTAGGGGCGAGTTTATGCAGTCATCAGAGTTTATACCTAACCTCATGATGCTTTATTAGCCGGATAGGCTGTCTGACCTCGCCCCCAGTCCCTACTCCTTCCACTGGATTCTTCTTATACCCTCTTTTTCTTCGTGCCCCCCCCCCCCCCCCCCCCCCCCCCCCACGCAGGGAGGGTTCCAAGAGGGAGGAGGGAGGGAGGGAGTCCCGGGGCCGTGAGAGAGAGAGAGCCTCATTAGCTGCTAGGTTCACCTCATTAGCTGCTAGCTAACGCGTCAGACCTTTTACATTCTTTAGAGGATTGAAACCTCAGGGCCTTTAACCCCCGTTCACCGTTTACACTCAACGATCCTTCCGAACAAAACCCTTACACATCTGTCCGTCCAACTGACCCCCGAGATACCTAACACGCAGATTAACACGTCAGCGGTGATCGGCGTGTCATAGAGGAGTCACAAAGACGGGCAAAATAGAGTGGTTGAATAAAAAATACTCACTCAATTGGCCGTGATTTAACGTAGCACACAATGATGCCAAGCCCATGCAAAGTCCAGTGGCCCAAGCAAACAAATAAGATAGATCTGGCTCGGCGTTCCTCATCTCCACATCGTCACCCAGCACGCCGACGCCCAATAACAATTCCCCCGCAAATTGTGCACCTCGAGCGGCAGTACTTTAAACGGCGCCGTCTTCGGCGTGGACGGCATGAACCAAGTCGGCAAGCATCGTCACCCAGCACACAGACGTCCACTAACAATTCCTCCCCCCTGCAAATTGCGCGCCGCGAACGGCAGTACTTTCAAGTATGCCGCCTTCGGCGGGGACATCGTGAACCAAATCGGCAGGCAGGCGTCGTCAGCCGGTCGACCGACCCCCAGTTGCATTGCCCCAACGGCCATTGTGCACTTCGAACAGAACAGTGCTTTTAAAATATTCCGCCTGCCGCGTGTACATCATGAAACAAATGGAAAGGACGAACCGGGCGTGCAACCGATGCACGGAGAGTGACAGGTCGTCAAGCAAGTCCGTGGCAATCCGTCGGCCGACTCGGCCGCGGCCAGCAGAGGCGTTTTGGCCCGGGCGCGCCGAACTTTGCGCGCCCTCGGTATGCGTAACACTAGCACATGCCTTCAAAACTCACTACAAAATAACCCCAAAGTATGCCGCCTTCCCCGTGGGCCTTGTTACCAATATCTTGCCCTGCTTCCTGATGCCCTTATGGGGTCGGCTCTGTTCTTGCAGAACCCTCAGGTGGTGCAGAGTCTGGGCCATTTTATCAATATCTTGCCCTGATTCCTGATGCCCTTATGGGGTCGGCTCTGTTCTTGCAGAACCCTGAGGTGGTGCAGAGTCTGCGCCTTGTTATCAATATCTTGCCCTGCTTCCTGAAACCCTTATGGGGTTGGTTCTGTTACAAAACCCTCAGGTGGTGCAGAGTCTGGGCCACTTTATAAATAACTCTGCCTGCATTAGGGTCAGGGTCAGGGTTAGGGTTAGGGTTAGGGTTAGGGTTAGGGTTAGGGTTAGGGTTAGGGTTAGGGTTAGGGTTAGGGTTAGGGTTAGGGTTAGGGTTAGGGTTAGGGTTAGGGTTAGGGTTAGGGGTAGGGGTAGGGGTAGCGGTAGGGGTAGGGGTAGGGGTAGGGGTAGTTTGAACTACTGCCGCTCCAGGCGCGCACTGTGCGTGGGTAATTTTCAGTGGGCGTCGGTGTGCTGGGTGACGATGCCGCCCAGACTCTGCACCACCTGAGGGATCTGCAAGAACAGAGCCGAACCCGCAAGGGTATCGGGAAGCAGGGCAAGATATTGATAACAAGGCCCAGACTCTGCACCACCCGAGGGTTCTGCAAGAACAGAGCCGACCCCATAAGGGTATCAGGAAGCAGGGTGAGATAGTGACACCATTTGTAAAACCGGCAAATCCCACCCAGGAAACATTGCAAAAATTGGCCTCTAATGCTGGAACGTGGGTAAAGCCAAACAAACACGACACGTTTTAAAAGAACGTTACTAAAACAGCCTGGGATATGCCCATGACAAAGGATAGGCCGAACCTCACCAGAAAAAAAGAGAGGGAGACCACGGCAGAGCTGAGGGATAAACATGAGATGGTGATAAAACCAGCAGACGAGGGGAGCAGTAGGGTTACAAATTAATGTCAATATGGGGCCTGCTCCCACTGGGTAATAGACAAAAACATAGAACAGGGTGACAGGAGAGACTGGATAGCACAGAGGATAACCCGTGAGCGAAATAATGGGGTGTATGCAGTTCAATGTAAGGAGTGTACCTTACGGTACATAGGCGAAACAGGTAAAACAGCCTCAGCGGTGATCGACGTGTCAAAGAGGAGTCACAAAGACGGGCAAAATAAAGTGGTTGATTATAGACAATAGACAATAGACAATAGGTGCAGGAGTCGGCCATTCAGCCCTTCGAGCCAGCACCGCCATTCAATGCGATCATGGCTGATCACTCTCAATCAGTACCCCGTTCCTGCCTTCTCCCCATACCCCCTCACTCCGTTATCCTTAAGAGCTCTATCCAGCTCTCTCTTGAAAGCATCCAACGAACTGGCCTCCACTGCCTTCTGAGGCAGAGAATTCCACACCTTCACCACTCTCTGACTGAAAAGGTTCTTCCTCATCTCCGTTCTAAATGGCCTACCCCTTATTCTTAAACGGTGGCCCCTTGTTCTGGACTCCCCCAACATTGGGAACATGTTTCCTGCCTCTAATGTGTCCAATCCCCTAATTATCGTATATGTTTCAATAAGATCCCCCCTCATTCTTCTAAATACCAGTGTATACAAGCCCAATCGCTCCAGCCTTTCAACATACGACCGTCCCGCCATTCCGGGAATTAACCTAGTGAACCTACGCTGCACGCCCTCCATAGCAAGAATATCCTTCCTCAAATTTGGAGACCAAAACTGCACACAGTACTCCAGGTGCGGTCTCACCAGGGCCCGCTACAACTGTAGAAGGACCTCTTTGCTCCTATACTCAACTCCTCTGGTTACGAAGGCCAACATTCCATTGGCTTTCTTCACTGCCTGCTGTACCTGCATGCTTCCTTTCATTGACTGATGCACTAGGACATCCAGATCTCGTTGAACTCCCCCTCCTCCTAACTTGACACCATTCAGACAATAATCTGCCTTTCTACTCTTACTTCCAAAGTGAATAACCTCGCACTTATCTACATTAAACTGCATCTGCCATGTATCCGCCCACTCACACAACCTGTCCAAGTCATCCTGCAGCCTTATTGCATCTTCCTCACAATTCACACTACCCTCCAGCTTAGTATCATCTGCAAATTTGCTAATGGTACTTTTAATCCCTCCGTCTAAGTCATTAATGCATATCGTAAATAGCTGGGGTCCCAGCACCGAACCTTGCGGTACCCCACTGGTCACTGCCTGCCATTCCGAGAGGGACCCATTTATACCCACTCTTTGCTTTCCGTCTGTCAACCAATTTTCTATCCATGTCAGTACCCTACCCCCAATACCACGTGCCCTAATTTTGCCCACTAATCTCCTATGTGGGAGCTTGTCGAAGGCTTTCTGAAAGTCGAGGTACACCACGTCCACTGACTCTCCCCTGTCAATTTTCCTAGTTACATCCTCAAAACATTCCAGTAGATTTGTCAAGCATGATTTCCCCTTCGTAAATCCATGCTGACTCGCAATGATCCTGTTACTGCTATCCAAATGCTCAGCAATTTCGTCTTTTCTAATTGACTCCAGCATCTTCCCCACCACTGATGTCAGACTAACTGGTCTATAATTACCCGTTTTCTCTCTCCCTCCCTTCTTAAAAAGTGGGATAACATTTGCTATCCTCCAATCCACAGGAACTGATCCTGAATCTATATAGAACATTGAAAAATGATCTCCAATGCTTCCACTATTTCTAGAGCCACCTCCTTAGGTACCCTGGGATGCAGACCATCAGGCCCTGGGGATTTATCAGCCTTCAGTCCCATCAGTCTACCCAAAACCATTTCCTGCCTAATGTGGATTTCCTTCAGTTCCTCCATCACCCTAGGTTCTCCGGCCCCTAGAACATTTGGGAGATTGTGTGTATCTTCCTCAGTGAAGACAGACCCAAAGTAACGGTTTAACTCGTCTGCCATTTCTTTGTTCCCCATAATAAATTCCCCCGTTTCTGTCTTCAAGGGACCCACATTTGCCTTGACTATTTTTTCCCTCTTCACGTACCTAAAAAAACTTTTGCTATCCTCCTTTATATTATTGGCTAGTTTACCCTCGCACCTCATCTTTTCTCCCCGCATTGCCTCTTTAGTTAACTTTTGTTGCTCTTTAAAAGAGTCCCAATCCTCTGTCTTCCCACTCTTCTTTGCTATGTTATACCTCCTCTCCTTAATTTTTATGCTGTCCCTGACTTCCCTTGTCAGCCACAGGTGTCTCTTACTCCCCTTAGAGTCTTTCCACCTCTTTGGAATAAATTGATCCTGCAACCTCTGCATTATTCCCTGGAATACCTGCCATTGCTGTTCTACCGTCTTCCCTGCTAGGGCCTCCTTCCAGTCAATTTTGGCCAGCTCCCGCCTCATGCCTCTGTAATCCCCTTTGCTATACTGTAATACAGACACTTCCGATTTTCCCTTCTACCTTTCCATTTGCAGAGTAAAACTTATCGTGTTGTGATCACTGCCTCCTAACGGCTCTTTTACCTCTAGTCCCCTTATCAGATCAGGATCATTAAAAACACTCACTCTATTGGCCGTGATTTAACCTAGCACACAGTGTTGCAAAGCCCATGCAAAGTCCAGTGGGCCAAGCAAACAAATAAGATAGATCTGGCTCGGCGTTCCACATCTCCACATCGTCACCCAGCACGCCGACGCCCATTAACAATTCCCCCGCAAATTGTGCACCTCGAGCGGCAGTACTTTAAACGGCGCCGTCTTCGGCGTGGACGGCATGAACCAAGTCGGCAAGCATCGTCACCTAGCACACAGACGTGCACTAACAATTCCTCCCCCCGCAAATTGCGCGCCGCGAACGGCGGTACTTTCAAGTATGCCGCCTTCGGCGGGGACATCGTGAACCAAATCGGCAGGCAGGCGTCGTCAGCCGGTCGACCGACCCCCAGCTGCATTTCCCCAACGGACATTGTGCACTTCGTACAGAACAGTGCTTTTAAAATATTCCGCCTGCCGCGTGGACATCATGAACCAAATGAGCAGGCAGGCATCATATCATATCATATCATACACATACAGCCGGAAACAGGCCTTTTCGGCCCTCCAAGTCCGTGCCGCCCAGCGATCCCCGTACATTAACATTATCCTATACCCACTAGGGACAGTCAGCCCCCAGCACAACGACGCCCCCGCTAACAATTCCCCACGCACATGGTGCGCTCGAGCTGCAGCACTTTAAAGTACGCCGCCTTCGGCGGGGACATCGTGAACCAAAGGAGCAGGCAGCCATGGTCACCGCCAGCACAACGACGGCGCCGCTAACAATTCCCCGCGCACCTTGTGCGCTCGAGCTGCAGTACTTTAAAGTACGCCGCCTTCGGCGGGGACATCGTGAACCAAAGGAGCAGGCAGCCATGGTCACCGCCAGCACAACCACGGCGCCGCTAACAATTCCACGCGCACCTTGTGCGCTCGAGCTGCAGTACTTTAAAGTACGCCGCCTTCGGCGGGGACATCGTGAACCAAAGGAGCAGGCAGCCATGGTCACCGCCAGCACAAGCACGGCGCCGCTAACAATTCCCCGCGCACCTTGTGCGCTCGAGCTGCAGTACTTTAAAGTACGCCGCCTTCGGCGGGGACATCGTGAACCAAAGGAGCAGGCAGCCATGGTCACCGCCAGCACAACCACGGCGCCGCTAACAATTCCCCGCGCACCTTGTGCGCTCGAGCTGCAGTACTTTAAAGTACGCCGCCTTCGGCGGGGACATCGTGAACCAAAGGAGCAGGCAGCCATGGTCACCGCCAGCACAACCACGGCGCCGCTAACAATTCCCCGCGCACCTTGTGCGCTCGAGCTGCAGCACTTTAAAGTACGCCGCCTTCGGCGGGGACATCGTGAACCAAAGGAGCAGGCAGCCATGGTCACCGCCAGCACAACGACGGCGCCGCTAACAATTCCCCGCGCACCTTGTGCGCTCGAGCTGCAGTACTTTAAAGTACGCCGCCTTCGGCGGGGACATCGTGAACCAAAGGAGCAGGCAGCCATGGTCACCGCCAGCACAACCACGGCGCCGCTAACAATTCCACGCGCACCTTGTGCGCTCGAGCTGCAGTACTTTAAAGTACGCCGCCTTCGGCGGGGACATCGTGAACCAAAGGAGCAGGCAGCCATGGTCACCGCCAGCACAAGCACGGCGCCGCTAACAATTCCCCGCGCACCTTGTGCGCTCGAGCTGCAGTACTTTAAAGTACGCCGCCTTCGGCGGGGACATCGTGAACCAAAGGAGCAGGCAGCCATGGTCACCGCCAGCACAACCACGGCGCCGCTAACAATTCCCCGCGCACCTTGTGCGCTCGAGCTGCAGTACTTTAAAGTACGCCGCCTTCGGCGGGGACATCGTGAACCAAAGGAGCAGGCAGCCATGGTCACCGCCAGCACAAGCACGGCGCCGCTAACAATTCCCCGCGCACCTTGTGCGCTCGAGCTGCAGTACTTTAAAGTACGCCGCCTTCGGCGGGGACATCGTGAACCAAAGGAGCAGGCAGCCATGGTCACCGCCAGCACAACCACGGCGCCGCTAACAATTCCCCGCGCACCTTGTGCGCTCGAGCTGCAGTACTTTAAAGTTCGCCGCCTTCGGCGGGGACATCGTGAACCAAAGGAGCAGGCAGCCATGGTCACCGCCACCACAACCACGGCGCCGCTAACAATTCCCCGCGCACCTTGTGCGCTCGAGCTGCAGCGCTTTAAAGCTCGCCGCCTTCGGCGGGGACATCGTGAACCAAAGGAGCAGGCAGGCAGGCAGGCAGCGTCACCCCCAGCACAACGACGCCGCCGCTAACAATTCCCCACGCTCCTTGTGCGCTCGAGCTGCAGTACTTTAAAGTACGCCGCCTTCGGCGGGGACATCGTGAACCAAAGGAGCAGGCAGCCATGGTCACCCCCAGCACAACGACGCCGCCGCTAACAATTCCCCACGCTCCTTGTGCGCTCGAGCTGCAGTACTTTAAAGTACGCCGCCTTCGGCGGGGACATCGTGAA
>NW_027601297.1:300000-458242 GCF_053455715.1 Rhinoraja longicauda
GTATTATCGTATTCTGGGGTATTACAGTTCGTCTTGTCACATTTATAGTCTATTCTAGTGTATTATAGTTTACTTTAGTGGACTATACTGTCTTCCAGTGTATTAATAGCGTGTATTATATTTTATTATGTTCTAGTGTTATTTTGTGTGTTACAGTAGATTAAAGTATGTTATAGTGTGTAATAGTGTATAGGATCCGTGTTAAAGTGTATTACGTTGTGTTGCACGTTGCCATAGTGCGTGTATTATGCTATCGTATGTTATAGTGTGTAATTGCGTAATTTAGTATTTAACACTATCAGTATGCGCTAAAATGTTTTGTGGTGCGTTATAGTGTATTTTAGTGTAATTTAGTGTAATTACAGTTTGTATTGTCGTTTTCTGCGGTATTACCGTTCGTCTTGTCGCATTTATAGTCTATTCTTGTGTATTATAGTTTACTTTAGTGGACTATACCAGTGTATAGCGTGTTATTGTGTGTTCTAGTGTTATTTTGTGTGTTACAGTAGATTAAAGTATGTTATAGTGTGCAATAGTGTATAGTATCCGTGATAACGTGTATTACGTTGTGTTTCACGTTGCATAATTGCGTAATTTAGTATTTACTAGTGTATCTTGTGTGTGAAAGTGCTCTAGAGTCCGTTTTAGGGTATTATCGTGTTGTATAATGAATTATCTAATGCGTTATAATGTAACATAGTGTTATGGTGTGACAACGCGGATGCTATAATGCGCTAAAATGTTTTGTGGTGCGTTATAATGTAGTTTAGTGTAATAGTGTATTACAGTATGTATTATCGTATTCTGATGTATTACAGTTCGTCTTATCGCCTTTATAGTCTATTCTAGTGTATTGTAGTTTACTTTAGTGGAATATACTGTCTTCCAGTATATTATAGCGTGTATTATATATTATTATGTGTTCTAGTGTTATTTTGTGTGTTAGTAGATTAAAGTATGTTATAGTGTGTATTTTATCCGTGTGAAAGTGTATTACGTTGTGTTTCACGTTGCCATAGTGTGTGTAATTGCGTAATTTAGTATTTAACACTGTATCAGTATGCGCTAAAATGTTTTGTGGTGCGTTATAGTGTATTTTAGTGTATTACAGTTTGTATTGTCGTATTCTGGGGTATTACAGTTCATCTTGTCGCATTTATAGTCTATTCTAGTGTATTATAGTTTACTTTAGTGGACTATACTGTCTTCCAGTGTATAGCGTGTTATTATGTGTTCTAGTGTTATTTTGTGTGTTACAGTAGATTAAAGTATGTTATAGTGTATAGTATCCGTGTTGAAGTGTATTACGTTGTGTTTCACGTTGCCATAGTGTGTGTATTATGCTATCGTATGTTATAGTGTGTAATTGCGTAATGTAGTATTTACTAGTGTATCTTGTGTGTGAAAGTGCTCTAGTCGGTTTTAGGGTATTATAGTGTATTATCGTGTTGTATAATGCATTATCTAATGCGTTATAATGTAACATAGTGTTATGGTGTGACAACGCGGATGCTAAAATGCGCTAAAATGTTTTGTGGTGCGTTATAGTGTATTTTAGTGTAATAGTGTATTACAGTTTGTATTATCGTATTCTGGGGTATTACAGTTCGCCTTGTCGCATTTATAGTCTATTCTAGTGTATTATAGTTTACTTTAGTGGACTATACCAGTGTATTACAGCGTGTATTATATTTTATTATGTGTTCTAGTGTTATTTACTAATACTACAGTAACACTACAGTAGATTAAAGTGTGTTACAGTGTGTAATAGTGTATAGTATCCGTGTTAAATGTATTACGTTGTGTTTCACGTTGCCATAGTGTGTGTACTATGCTATCGTGTGTAATTGCGTAATTTAGTATTTAACACTATCAGTATGCGCTAAAATGTTTTGTGGTGCGTTGTGTGGTATTTTAGTGTAATAGTGTATTACAATTTCTATTATCGTATTCTGGGGTATTACAGTTCGTCTTGTCGCATTGATAGTCTATTCTAGTGTATTATAGTTTACTTTAGTGGACTATACTGTCCTCCAGTGTATTATAGCGTGTATTATATTTTATTATGTGTTCTAGTGTTATTTTGTGTGTTACAGTAGATTAAAGTATGTTATAGTGTGTAATAGTGTATAGTATCCGTGTTAACGTGTATTACGTTGTGTTTCACGTAGCCATAGTGTGTATTATGCTATCGTATGTTATAGTGTGTAATTGCGTAATTTAGTATTTAACTCTGTATCAGTATGCGCTAAAATGTTTTGTGGTGCGTTATAGTGTATTTTAGTGTAATAGTGTATTGCAGTTTGTATTATCGTATTCTGGGGTATTACAGTTCGTCTTGTCACATTTATAGTCTATTCTAGTGTATTATAGTTTACTTTAGTGGACTATACTGTCTTCCAGTGTATTAATAGCGTGTATTATATTTTATTATGTTCTAGTGTTATTTTGTGTGTTACAGTAGATTAAAATATGTTATAGTGTGTAATAGTGTATAGGATCCGTGTTAAAGTGTATTACGTTGTGTTGCACGTTGCCATAGTGCGTGTATTATGCTATCGTATGTTATAGTGTGTAATTGCGTAATTTAGTATTTAACACTATCAGTATGCGCTAAAATGTTTTGTGGTGCGTTATAGTGTATTTTAGTGTAATTTAGTGTAATTACAGTTTGTATTGTCGTTTTCTGCGGTATTACCGTTCGTCTTGTCGCATTTATAGTCTATTCTTGTGTATTATAGTTTACTTTAGTGGACTATACCAGTGTATAGCGTGTTATTGTGTGTTCTAGTGTTATTTTGTGTGTTACAGTAGATTAATGTATGTTATAGTGTGCAATAGTGTATAGTATCCGTGATAACGTGTATTACGTTGTGTTTCACGTTGCATAATTGCGTAATTTAGTATTTACTAGTGTATCTTGTGTGTGAAAGTGCTCTAGAGTCCGTTTTAGGGTATTATCGTGTTGTATAATGAATTATCTAATGCGTTATAATGTAACATAGTGTTATGGTGTGACAACGCGGATGCTATAATGCGCTAAAATGTTTTGTGGTGCGTTATAATGTAGTTTAGTGTAATAGTGTATTACAGTATGTATTATCGTATTCTGATGTATTACAGTTCGTCTTATCGCCTTTATAGTCTATTCTAGTGTATTGTAGTTTACTTTAGTGGAATATACTGTCTTCCAGTATATTATAGCGTGTATTATATATTATTATGTGTTCTAGTGTTATTTTGTGTGTTAGTAGATTAAAGTATGTTATAGTGTGTATTTTATCCGTGTGAAAGTGTATTACGTTGTGTTTCACGTTGCCATAGTGTGTGTAATTGCGTAATTTAGTATTTAACACTGTATCAGTATGCGCTAAAATGTTTTGTGGTGCGTTATAGTGTATTTTAGTGTATTACAGTTTGTATTGTCGTATTCTGGGGTATTACAGTTCATCTTGTCGCATTTATAGTCTATTCTAGTGTATTATAGTTTACTTTAGTGGACTATACTGTCTTCCAGTGTATAGCGTGTTATTATGTGTTCTAGTGTTATTTTGTGTGTTACAGTAGATTAAAGTATGTTATAGTGTATAGTATCCGTGTTGAAGTGTATTACGTTGTGTTTCACGTTGCCATAGTGTGTGTATTATGCTATCGTATGTTATAGTGTGTAATTGCGTAATGTAGTATTTACTAGTGTATCTTGTGTGTGAAAGTGCTCTAGTCGGTGTTAGGGTATTATAGTGTATTATCGTGTTGTATAATGCATTATCTAATGCGTTATAATGTAACATAGTGTTATGGTGTGACAACGCGGATGCTAAAATGCGCTAAAATGTTTTGTGGTGCGTTATAGTGTATTTTAGTGTAATAGTGTATTACAGTTTGTATTATCGTATTCTGGGGTATTACAGTTCGCCTTGTCGCATTTATAGTCTATTCTAGTGTATTATAGTTTACTTTAGTGGACTATACCAGTGTATTACAGCGTGTATTATATTTTATTATGTGTTCTAGTGTTATTTACTAATACTACAGTAACACTACAGTAGATTAAAGTGTGTTACAGTGTGTAATAGTGTATAGTATCCGTGTTAAATGCATTACGTTGTGTTTCACGTTGCCATTGTGTGTGTACTATGCTATCGTGTGTAATTGCGTAATTTAGTATTTAACACTATCAGTATGCGCTAAAATGTTTTGTGGTGCGTTGTGTGGTATTTTAGTGTAATAGTGTATTACAATTTCTATTATCGTATTCTGGGGTATTACAGTTCGTCTTGTCGCATTGATAGTCTATTCTAGTGTATTATAGTTTACTTTAGTGGACTATACTGTCCTCCAGTGTATTATAGCGTGTATTATATTTTATTATGTGTTCTAGTGTTATTTTGTGTGTTACAGTAGATTAAAGTATGTTATAGTGTGTAATAGTGTATAGTATCCGTGTTAACGTGTATTACGTTGTGTTTCACGTAGCCATAGTGTGTATTATGCTATCGTATGTTATAGTGTGTAATTGCGTAATTTAGTATTTAACTCTGTATCAGTATGCGCTAAAATGTTTTGTGGTGCGTTATAGTGTATTTTAGTGTAATAGTGTATTGCAGTTTGTATTATCGTATTCTGGGGTATTACAGTTCGTCTTGTCACATTTATAGTCTATTCTAGTGTATTATAGTTTACTTTAGTGGACTATACTGTCTTCCAGTGTATTAATAGCGTGTATTATATTTTATTATGTTCTAGTGTTATTTTGTGTGTTACAGTAGATTAAAGTATGTTATAGTGTGTAATAGTGTATAGGATCCGTGTTAAAGTGTATTACGTTGTGTTGCACGTTGCCATAGTGCGTGTATTATGCTATCGTATGTTATAGTGTGTAATTGCGTAATTTAGTATTTAACACTATCAGTATGCGCTAAAATGTTTTGTGGTGCGTTATAGTGTATTTTAGTGTAATTTAGTGTAATTACAGTTTGTATTGTCGTTTTCTGCGGTATTACCGTTCGTCTTGTCGCATTTATAGTCTATTCTTGTGTATTATAGTTTACTTTAGTGGACTATACCAGTGTATAGCGTGTTATTGTGTGTTCTAGTGTTATTTTGTGTGTTACAGTAGATTAAAGTATGTTATAGTGTGCAATAGTGTATAGTATCCGTGATAACGTGTATTACGTTGTGTTTCACGTTGCATAATTGCGTAATTTAGTATTTACTAGTGTATCTTGTGTGTGAAAGTGCTCTAGAGTCCGTTTTAGGGTATTATCGTGTTGTATAATGAATTATCTAATGCGTTATAATGTAACATAGTGTTATGGTGTGACAACGCGGATGCTATAATGCGCTAAAATGTTTTGTGGTGCGTTATAATGTAGTTTAGTGTAATAGTGTATTACAGTATGTATTATCGTATTCTGATGTATTACAGTTCGTCTTATCGCCTTTATAGTCTATTCTAGTGTATTGTAGTTTACTTTAGTGGAATATACTGTCTTCCAGTATATTATAGCGTGTATTATATATTATTATGTGTTGTAGTGTTATTTTGTGTGTTAGTAGATTAAACTATGTTATAGTGTGTAATAGTGTATTTTATCCGTGTGAAAGTGTATTACGTTGTGTTTCACGTTGCCATAGTGTGTGTAATTGCGTAATTTAGTATTTAACACTGTATCAGTATGCGCTAAAATGTTTTGTGGTGCGTTATAGTGTATTTTAGTGTATTACAGTTTGTATTGTCGTATTCTGGGGTATTACAGTTCATCTTGTCGCATTTATAGTCTATTCTAGTGTATTATAGTTTACTTTAGTGGACTATACTGTCTTCCAGTGTATAGCGTGTTATTATGTGTTCTAGTGTTATTTTGTGTGTTACAGTAGATTAAAGTATGTTATAGTGTATAGTATCCGTGTTGAAGTGTATTACGTTGTGTTTCACGTTGCCATAGTGTGTGTATTATCGTTTGTTATAGTGTTATAGTGTGTAATTGCGTAATGTAGTATTTACTAGTGTATCTTGTGTGTGAAAGTGCTCTAGTCGGTTTTAGGGTATTATAGTGTATTATCGTGTTGTATAATGCATTATCTAATGCGTTATAATGTAACATAGTGTTATGGTGTGACAACGCGGATGCTAAAATGCGCTAAAATGTTTTGTGGTGCGTTATAGTGTATTTTAGTGTAATAGTGTATTACAGTTTGTATTATCGTATTCTGGGGTATTACAGTTCGCCTTGTCGCATTTATAGTCTATTCTAGTGTATTATAGTTTACTTTAGTGGACTATACCAGTGTATTACAGCGTGTATTATATTTTATTATGTGTTCTAGTGTTATTTACTAATACTACAGTAACACTACAGTAGATTAAAGTGTGTTACAGTGTGTAATAGTGTATAGTATCCGTGTTAAATGTATTACGTTGTGTTTCACGTTGCCATAGTGTGTGTACTATGCTATCGTGTGTAATTGCGTAATTTAGTATTTAACACTATCAGTATGCGCTAAAATGTTTTGTGGTGCGTTGTGTGGTATTTTAGTGTAATAGTGTATTACAATTTCTATTCTCGTATTCTGGGGTATTACAGTTCGTCTTGTCGCATTGATAGTCTATTCTAGTGTATTATAGTTTACTTTAGTGGACTATACTGTCCTCCAGTGTATTATAGCGTGTATTATATTTTATTATGTGTTCTAGTGTTATTTTGTGTGTTACAGTAGATTAAAGTATGTTATAGTGTGTAATAGTGTATAGTATCCGTGTTAACGTGTATTACGTTGTGTTTCATGTAGCCATAGTGTGTGTATTATGCTATCGTATGTTATAGTGTGTAATTGCGTAATTTAGTATTTAACTCTGTATCAGTATGCGCTAAAATGTTTTGTGGTGCGTTATAGTGTATTTTAGTGTAATAGTGTATTGCAGTTTGTATTATCGTATTCTGGGGTATTACAGTTCGTCTTGTCACATTTATAGTCTATTCTAGTGTATTATAGTTTACTTTAGTGGACTATACTGTCTTCCAGTGTATTAATAGCGTGTAGTATATTTTATTATGTTCTAGTGTTATTTTGTGTGTTACAGTAGATTAAAGTATGTTATAGTGTGTAATAGTGTATAGGATCCGTGTTAAAGTGTATTACGTTGTGTTGCACGTTGCCATAGTGCGTGTATTATGCTATCGTATGTTATAGTGTGTAATTGCGTAATTTAGTATTTAACACTATCAGTATGCGCTAAAATGTTTTGTGGTGCGTTATAGTGTATTTTAGTGTAATTTAGTGTAATTACAGTTTGTATTGTCGTTTTCTGCGGTATTACCGTTCGTCTTGTCGCATTTATAGTCTATTCTTGTGTATTATAGTTTACTTTAGTGGACTATACCAGTGTATAGCGTGTTATTGTGTGTTCTAGTGTTATTTTGTGTGTTACAGTAGATTAAAGTAAGTTATAGTGTGCAATAGTGTATAGTATCCGTGATAACGTGTATTACGTTGTGTTTCACGTTGCATAATTGCGTAATTTAGTATTTACTAGTGTATCTTGTGTGTGAAAGTGCTCTAGAGTCCGTTTTAGGGTATTATCGTGTTGTATAATGAATTATCTAATGCGTTATAATGTAACATAGTGTTATGGTGTGACAACGCGGATGCTATAATGCGCTAAAATGTTTTGTGGTGCGTTATAATGTAGTTTAGTGTAATAGTGTATTACAGTATGTATTATCGTATTCTGATGTATTACAGTTCGTCTTATCGCCTTTATAGTCTATTCTAGTGTATTGTAGTTTACTTTAGTGGAATATACTGTCTTCCAGTATATTATAGCGTGTATTATATATTATTATGTGTTCTAGTGTTATTTTGTGTGTTAGTAGATTAAAGTATGTTATAGTGTGTAATAGTGTATTTTATCCGTGTGAAAATGTATTACGTTGTGTTTCACGTTGCCATAGTGTGTGTAATTGCGTAATTTAGTATTTAACACTGTATCAGTATGCGCTAAAATGTTTTGTGGTGCGTTATAGTGTATTTTAGTGTATTACAGTTTGTATTGTCGTATTCTGGGGTATTACAGTTCATCTTGTCGCATTTATAGTCTATTCTAGTGTATTATAGTTTACTTTAGTGGACTATACTGTCTTCCAGTGTATAGCGTGTTATTATGTGTTCTAGTGTTATTTTGTGTGTTACAGTAGATTAAAGTATGTTATAGTGTATAGTATCCGTGTTGAAGTGTATTACGTTGTGTTTCACGTTGCCATAGTGTGTGTATTATGCTATCGTATGTTATAGTGTGTAATTGCGTAATGTAGTATTTACTAGTGTATCTTGTGTGTGAAAGTGCTCTAGTCGGTTTTAGGGTATTATAGTGTATTATCGTGTTGTATAATGCATTATCTAATGCGTTATAATGTAACATAGTGTTATGGTGTGACAACGCGGATGCTAAAATGCGCTAAAATGTTTTGTGGTGCGTTATAGTGTATTTTAGTGTAATAGTGTATTACAGTTTGTATTATCGTATTCTGGGGTATTACAGTTCGCCTTGTCGCATTTATAGTCTATTCTAGTGTATTATAGTTTACTTTAGTGGACTATACCAGTGTATTACAGCGTGTATTATATTTTATTATGTGTTCTAGTGTTATTTACTAATACTACAGTAACACTACAGTAGATTAAAGTGTGTTACAGTGTGTAATAGTGTATAGTATCCGTGTTAAATGTATTACGTTGTGTTTCACGTTGCCATAGTGTGTGTACTATGCTATCGTGTGTAATTGCGTAATTTAGTATTTAACACTATCAGTATGCGCTAAAATGTTTTGTGGTGCGTTGTGTGGTATTTTAGTGTAATAGTGTATTACAATTTCTATTATCGTATTCTGGGGTATTACAGTTCGTCTTGTCACATTTATAGTCTATTCTAGTGTATTATAGTTTACTTTAGTGGACTATACTGTCTTCCAGTGTATTAATAGCGTGTATTATATTTTATTATGTTCTAGTGTTATTTTGTGTGTTACAGTAGATTAAAGTATGTTATAGTGTGTAATAGTGTATAGGATCCGTGTTAAAGTGTATTACGTTGTGTTGCACGTTGCCATAGTGCGTGTATTATGCTATCGTATGTTATAGTGTGTAATTGCGTAATTTAGTATTTAACACTATCAGTATGCGCTAAAATGTTTTGTGGTGCGTTATAGTGTATTTTAGTGTAATTTAGTGTAATTACAGTTTGTATTGTCGTTTTCTGCGGTATTACCGTTCGTCTTGTCGCATTTATAGTCTATTCTTGTGTATTATAGTTTACTTTAGTGGACTATACCAGTGTATAGCGTGTTATTGTGTGTTCTAGTGTTATTTTGTGTGTTACAGTAGATTAAAGTATGTTATAGTGTGCAATAGTGTATAGTATCCGTGATAACGTGTATTACGTTGTGTTTCACGTTGCATAATTGCGTAATTTAGTATTTACTAGTGTATCTTGTGTGTGAAAGTGCTCTAGAGTCCGTTTTAGGGTATTATCGTGTTGTATAATGAATTATCTAATGCGTTATAATGTAACATAGTGTTATGGTGTGACAACGCGGATGCTATAATGCGCTAAAATGTTTTGTGGTGCGTTATAATGTAGTTTAGTGTAATAGTGTATTACAGTATGTATTATCGTATTCTGATGTATTACAGTTCGTCTTATCGCCTTTATAGTCTATTCTAGTGTATTGTAGTTTACTTTAGTGGTATATACTGTCTTCCAGTATATTATAGCGTGTATTATATATTATTATGTGTTCTAGTGTTATTTTGTGTGTTAGTAGATTAAAGTATGTTATAGTGTGTAATAGTGTATTTTATCCGTGTGAAAGTGTATTACGTTGTGTTTCACGTTGCCATAGTGTGTGTAATTGCGTAATTTAGTATTTAACACTGTATCAGTATGCGCTAAAATGTTTTGTGGTGCGTTATAGTGTATTTTAGTGTATTACAGTTTGTATTGTCGTATTCTGGGGTATTACAGTTCATCTTGTCGCATTTATAGTCTATTCTAGTGTATTATAGTTTACTTTAGTGGACTATACTGTCTTCCAGTGTATAGCGTGTTATTATGTGTTCTAGTGTTATTTTGTGTGTTACAGTAGATTAAAGTATGTTATAGTGTATAGTATCCGTGTTGAAGTGTATTACGTTGTGTTTCACGTTGCCATAGTGTGTGTATTATGCTATCGTATGTTATAGTGTGTAATTGCGTAATGTAGTATTTACTAGTGTATCTTGTGTGTGAAAGTGCTCTAGTCGGTTTTAGGGTATTATAGTGTATTATCGTGTTGTATAATGCATTATCTAATGCGTTATAATGTAACATAGTGTTATGGTGTGACAACGCGGATGCTAAAATGCGCTAAAATGTTTTGTGGTGCGTTATAGTGTATTTTAGTGTAATAGTGTATTACAGTTTGTATTATCGTATTCTGGGGTATTACAGTTCGCCTTGTCGCATTTATAGTCTATTCTAGTGTATTATAGTTTACTTTAGTGGACTATACCAGTGTATTACAGCGTGTATTATATTTTATTATGTGTTCTAGTGTTATTTACTAATACTACAGTAACACTACAGTAGATTAAAGTGTGTTACAGTGTGTAATAGTGTATAGTATCCGTGTTAAATGTATTACGTTGTGTTTCACGTTGCCATAGTGTGTGTACTATGCTATCGTGTGTAATTGCGTAATTTAGTATTTAACACTATCAGTATGCGCTAAAATGTTTTGTGGTGCGTTGTGTGGTATTTTAGTGTAATAGTGTATTACAATTTCTATTATCGTATTCTGGGGTATTACAGTTCGTCTTGTCGCATTGATAGTCTATTCTAGTGTATTATAGTTTACTTTAGTGGACTATACTGTCCTCCAGTGTATTATAGCGTGTATTATATTTTATTATGTGTTCTAGTGTTATTTTGTGTGTTACAGTAGATTAAAGTATGTTATAGTGTGTAATAGTGTATAGTATCCGTGTTAACGTGTATTACGTTGTGTTTCACGTAGCCATAGTGTGTGTATTATGCTATCGTATGTTATAGTGTGTAATTGCGTAATTTAGTATTTAACTCTGTATCAGTATGCGCTAAAATGTTTTGTGGTGCGTTATAGTGTATTTTAGTGTAATAGTGTATTGCAGTTTGTATTATCGTATTCTGGGGTATTACAGTTCGTCTTGTCACATTTATAGTCTATTCTAGTGTATTATAGTTTACTTTAGTGGACTATACTGTCTTCCAGTGTATTAATAGCGTGTATTATATTTTATTATGTTCTGGTGTTATTTTGTGTGTTACAGTAGATTAAAGTATGTTATAGTGTGTAATAGTGTATAGGATCCGTGTTAAAGTGTATTACGTTGTGTTGCACGTTGCCATAGTGCGTGTATTATGCTATCGTATGTTATAGTGTGTAATTGCGTAATTTAGTATTTAACACTATCAGTATGCGCTAAAATGTTTTGTGGTGCGTTATAGTGTATTTTAGTGTAATTTAGTGTAATTACAGTTTGTATTGTCGTTTTCTGCGGTATTACCGTTCGTCTTGTCGCATTTATAGTCTATTCTTGTGTATTATAGTTTACTTTAGTGGACTATACCAGTGTATAGCGTGTTATTGTGTGTTCTAGTGTTATTTTGTGTGTTACAGTAGATTAAAGTATGTTATAGTGTGCAATAGTGTATAGTATCCGTGATAACGTGTATTACGTTGTGTTTCACGTTGCATAATTGCGTAATTTAGTATTTACTAGTGTATCTTGTGTGTGAAAGTGCTCTAGAGTCCGTTTTAGGGTATTATCGTGTTGTATAATGAATTATCTAATGCGTTATAATGTAACATAGTGTTATGGTGTGACAACGCGGATGCTATAATGCGCTAAAATGTTTTGTGGTGCGTTATAATGTAGTTTAGTGTAATAGTGTATTACAGTATGTATTATCGTATTCTGATGTATTACAGTTCGTCTTATCGCCTTTATAGTCTATTCTAGTGTATTGTAGTTTACTTTAGTGGAATATACTGTCTTCCAGTATATTATAGCGTGTATTATATATTATTATGTGTTCTAGTGTTATTTTGTGTGTTAGTAGATTAAAGTATGTTATAGTGTGTAATAGTGTATTTTATCCGTGTGAAAGTGTATTACGTTGTGTTTCACGTTGCCATAGTGTGTGTAATTGCGTAATTTAGTATTTAACACTGTATCAGTATGCGCTAAAATGTTTTGTGGTGCGTTATAGTGTATTTTAGTGTATTACAGTTTGTATTGTCGTATTCTGGGGTATTACAGTTCATCTTGTCGCATTTATAGTCTATTCTAGTGTATTATAGTTTACTTTAGTGGACTATACTGTCTTCCAGTGTATAGCGTGTTATTATGTGTTCTAGTGTTATTTTGTGTGTTACAGTAGATTAAAGTATGTTATAGTGTATAGTATCCGTGTTGAAGTGTATTACGTTGTGTTTCACGTTGCCATAGTGTGTGTATTATGCTATCGTATGTTATAGTGTGTAATTGCGTAATGTAGTATTTACTAGTGTATCTTGTGTGTGAAAGTGCTCTAGTCGGTTTTAGGGTATTATAGTGTATTATCGTGTTGTATAATGCATTATCTAATGCGTTATAATGTAACATAGTGTTATGGTGTGACAACGCGGATGCTAAAATGCGCTAAAATGTTTTGTGGTGCGTTATAGTGTATTTTAGTGTAATAGTGTATTACAGTTTGTATTATCATATTCTGGGGTATTACAGTTCGCCTTGTCGCATTTATAGTCTATTCTAGTGTATTATAGTTTACTTTAGTGGACTATACCAGTGTATTACAGCGTGTATTATATTTTATTATGTGTTCTAGTGTTATTTACTAATACTACAGTAACACTACAGTAGATTAAAGTGTGTTACAGTGTGTAATAGTGTATAGTATCCGTGTTAAATGCATTACGTTGTGTTTCACGTTGCCATAGTGTGTGTACTATGCTATCGTGTGTAATTGCGTAATTTAGTATTTAACACTATCAGTATGCGCTAAAATGTTTCGTGGTGCGTTGTGTGGTATTTTAGTGTAATAGTGTATTACAATTTCTATTATCGTATTCTGGGGTATTACAGTTCGTCTTGTCGCATTGATAGTCTATTCTAGTGTATTATAGTTTACTTTAGTGGACTATACTGTCCTCCAGTGTATTATAGCTTGTATTATATTTTATTATGTGTTCTAGTGTTATTTTGTGTGTTACAGTAGATTAAAGTATGTTATAGTGTGTAATAGTGTATAGTATCCGTGTTAACGTGTATTACGTTGTGTTTCACGTAGCCATAGTGTGTATTATGCTATCGTATGTTATAGTGTGTAATTGCGTAATTTAGTATTTAACTCTGTATCAGTATGCGCTAAAATGTTTTGTGGTGCGTTATAGTGTATTTTAGTGTAATAGTGTATTGCAGTTTGTATTATCGTATTCTGGGGTATTACAGTTCGTCTTGTCACATTTATAGTCTATTCTAGTGTATTATAGTTTACTTTAGTGGACTATACTGTCTTCCAGTGTATTAATAGCGTGTATTATATTTTATTATGTTCTAGTGTTATTTTGTGTGTTACAGTAGATTAAAGTATGTTATAGTGTGTAATAGTGTATAGGATCCGTGTTAAAGTGTATTACGTTGTGTTGCACGTTGCCATAGTGCGTGTATTATGCTATCGTATGTTATAGTGTGTAATTGCGTAATTTAGTATTTAACACTATCAGTATGCGCTAAAATGTTTTGTGGTGCGTTATAGTGTATTTTAGTGTAATTTAGTGTAATTACAGTTTGTATTGTCGTTTTCTGCGGTATTACCGTTCGTCTTGTCGCATTTATAGTCTATTCTTGTGTATTATAGTTTACTTTAGTGGACTATACCAGTGTATAGCGTGTTATTGTGTGTTCTAGTGTTATTTTGTGTGTTACAGTAGATTAATGTATGTTATAGTGTGCAATAGTGTATAGTATCCGTGATAACGTGTATTACGTTGTGTTTCACGTTGCATAATTGCGTAATTTAGTATTTACTAGTGTATCTTGTGTGTGAAAGTGCTCTAGAGTCCGTTTTAGGGTATTATCGTGTTGTATAATGAATTATCTAATGCGTTATAATGTAACATAGTGTTATGGTGTGACAACGCGGATGCTATAATGCGCTAAAATGTTTTGTGGTGCGTTATAATGTAGTTTAGTGTAATAGTGTATTACAGTATGTATTATCGTATTCTGATGTATTACAGTTCGTCTTATCGCCTTTATAGTCTATTCTAGTGTATTGTAGTTTACTTTAGTGGAATATACTGTCTTCCAGTATATTATAGCGTGTATTATATATTATTATGTGTTGTAGTGTTATTTTGTGTGTTAGTAGATTAAACTATGTTATAGTGTGTAATAGTGTATTTTATCCGTGTGAAAGTGTATTACGTTGTGTTTCACGTTGCCATAGTGTGTGTAATTGCGTAATTTAGTATTTAACACTGTATCAGTATGCGCTAAAATGTTTTGTGGTGCGTTATAGTGTATTTTAGTGTATTACAGTTTGTATTGTCGTATTCTGGGGTATTACAGTTCATCTTGTCGCATTTATAGTCTATTCTAGTGTATTATAGTTTACTTTAGTGGACTATACTGTCTTCCAGTGTATAGCGTGTTATTATGTGTTCTAGTGTTATTTTGTGTGTTACAGTAGATTAAAGTATGTTATAGTGTATAGTATCCGTGTTGAAGTGTATTACGTTGTGTTTCACGTTGCCATAGTGTGTGTATTATCGTATGTTATAGTGTTATAGTGTGTAATTGCGTAATGTAGTATTTACTAGTGTATCTTGTGTGTGAAAGTGCTCTAGTCGGTTTTAGGGTATTATAGTGTATTATCGTGTTGTATAATGCATTATCTAATGCGTTATAATGTAACATAGTGTTATGGTGTGACCACGCGGAAGCTAAAATGCGCTAAAATGTTTTGTGGTGCGTTATAGTGTATTTTAGTGTAATAGTGTATTACAGTTTGTATTATCGTATTCTGGGGTATTACAGTTCGCCTTGTCGCATTTATAGTCTATTCTAGTGTATTATAGTTTACTTTAGTGGACTATACCAGTGTATTACAGCGTGTATGATATTTTATTATGTGTTCTAATGTTATTTACTAATACTACAGTAACACTACAGTAGATTAAAGTGTGTTACAGTGTGTAATAGTGTATAGTATCCGTGTTAAATGTATTACGTTGTGTTTCACGTTGCCATAGTGTGTGTACTATGCTATCGTGTGTAATTGCGTAATTTAGTATTTAACACTATCAGTATGCGCTAAAATGTTTTGTGGTGCGTTGTGTGGTATTTTAGTGTAATAGTGTATTACAATTTCTATTATCGTATTCTGGGGTATTACAGTTCGTCTTGTCACATTTATAGTCTATTCTAGTGTATTATAGTTTACTTTAGTGGACTATACTGTCTTCCAGTGTATTAATAGCGTGTATTATATTTTATTATGTTCTAGTGTTATTTTGTGTGTTACAGTAGATTAAAGTATGTTATAGTGTGTAATAGTGTATAGGATCCGTGTTAAAGTGTATTACGTTGTGTTGCACGTTGCCATAGTGCGTGTATTATGCTATCGTATGTTATAGTGTGTAATTGCGTAATTTAGTATTTAACACTATCAGTATGCGCTAAAATGTTTTGTGGTGCGTTATAGTGTATTTTAGTGTATTTTAGTGTAATTACAGTTTGTATTGTCGTTTTCTGCGGTATTACCGTTCGTCTTGTCGCATTTATAGTCTATTCTTGTGTATTATAGTTTACTTTAGTGGACTATACCAGTGTATAGCGTGTTATTGTGTGTTCTAGTGTTATTTTGTGTGTTACAGTAGATTAAAGTATGTTATAGTGTGCAATAGTGTATAGTATCCGTGATAACGTGTATTACGTTGTGTTTCACGTTGCATAATTGCGTAATTTAGTATTTACTAGTGTATCTTGTGTGTGAAAGTGCTCTAGAGTCCGTTTTAGGGTATTATCGTGTTGTATAATGAATTATCTAATGCGTTATAATGTAACATAGTGTTATGGGGTGACAACGCGGATGCTATAATGCGCTAAAATGTTTTGTGGTGCGTTATAATGTAGTTTAGTGTAATAGTGTATTACAGTATGTATTATCGTATTCTGATGTATTACAGTTCGTCTTATCGCCTTTATAGTCTATTCTAGTGTATTGTAGTTTACTTTAGTGGAATATACTGTCTTCCAGTATATTATAGCGTGTATTATATATTATTATGTGTTCTAGTGTTATTTTGTGTGTTAGTAGATTAAAGTATGTTATAGTGTGTAATAGTGTATTTTATCCGTGTGAAAGTGTATTACGTTGTGTTTCACGTTGCCATAGTGTGTGTAATTGCGTAATTTAGTATTTAACACTGTATCAGTATGCGCTAAAATGTTTTGTGGTGCGTTATAGTGTATTTTAGTGTATTACAGTTTGTATTGTCGTATTCTGGGGTATTACAGTTCATCTTGTCGCATTTATAGTCTATTCTAGTGTATTATAGTTTACTTTAGTGGACTATACTGTCTTCCAGTGTATAGCGTGTTATTATGTGTTCTAGTGTTATTTTGTGTGTTACAGTAGATTAAAGTATGTTATAGTGTATAGTATCCGTGTTGAAGTGTATTACGTTGTGTTTCACGTTGCCATAGTGTGTGTATTATGCTATCGTATGTTATAGTGTGTAATTGCGTAATGTAGTATTTACTAGTGTATCTTGTGTGTGAAAGTGCTCTAGTCCGTTTTAGGGTATTATAGTGTATTATCGTGTTGTATAATGCATTATCTAATGCGTTATAATGTAACATGCGTCATGGTGTGACAACGCGGATGCTAAAATGCGCTAAAATGTTTTGTGGTGCGTTATAGTGTATTTTAGTGTATTACAGTTTGTATTGTCGTATTCTGGGGTATTACAGTTCATCTTGTCGCATTTATAGTCTATTCTAGTGTATTATAGTTTACTTTAGTGGACTATACTGTCTTCCAGTGTATAGCGTGTTATTATGTGTTCTAGTGTTATTTTGTGTGTTACAGTAGATTAAAGTATGTTATAGTGTATAGTATCCGTGTTGAAGTGTATTACGTTGTGTTTCACGTTGCCATATTGTGTGTATTATGCTATCGTATGTTATAGTGTGTAATTGCGTAATGTAGTATTTACTAGTGTATCTTGTGTGTGAAAGTGCTCTAGTCGGTTTTAGGGTATTATAGTGTATTATCGTGTTGTATAATGCATTATCTAATGCGTTATAATGTAACATAGTGTTATGGTGTGACAACGCGGATGCTAAAATGCGCTAAAATGTTTTGTGGTGCGTTATAGTGTATTTTAGTGTAATAGTGTATTACAGTTTGTATTATCGTATTCTGGGGTATTACAGTTCGCCTTGTCGCATTTATAGTCTATTCTAGTGTATTATAGTTTACTTTAGTGGACTATACCAGTGTATTACAGCGTGTATTATATTTTATTATGTGTTCTAGTGTTATTTACTAATACTACAGTAACACTACAGTAGATTAAAGTGTGTTACAGTGTGTAATAGTGTATAGTATCCGTGTTAAATGTATTACGTTGTGTTTCACGTTGCCATAGTGTGTGTACTATGCTATCGTGTGTAATTGCGTAATTTAGTATTTAACACTATCAGTATGCGCTAAAATGTTTTGTGGTGCGTTGTGTGGTATTTTAGTGTAATAGTGTATTACAATTTCTATTATCGTATTCTGGGGTATTACAGTTCGTCTTGTCGCATTGATAGTCTATTCTAGTGTATTATAGTTTACTTTAGTGGACTATACTGTCCTCCAGTGTATTATAGCGTGTATTATATTTTATTATGTGTTCTAGTGTTATTTTGTGTGGTACAGTAGATTAAAGTATGTTATAGTGTGTAATAGTGTATAGTATCCGTGTTAACGTGTATTACGTTGTGTTTCACGTAGCCATAGTGTGTGTATTATGCTATCGTATGTTATAGTGTGTAATTGCGTAATTTAGTATTTAACTCTGTATCAGTATGCGCTAAAATGTTTTGTGGTGCGTTATAGTGTATTTTAGTGTAATAGTGTATTGCAGTTTGTATTATCGTATTCTGGGGTATTACAGTTCGTCTTGTCACATTTATAGTCTATTCTAGTGTATTATAGTTTACTTTAGTGGACTATACTGTCTTCCAGTGTATTAATAGCGTGTATTATATTTTATTATGTTCTAGTGTTATTTTGTGTGTTACAGTAGATTAAAGTATGTTATAGTGTGTAATAGTGTATAGGATCCGTGTTAAAGTGTATTACGTTGTGTTGCACGTTGCCATAGTGCGTGTATTATGCTATCGTATGTTATAGTGTGTAATTGCGTAATTTAGTATTTAACACTATCAGTATGCGCTAAAATGTTTTGTGGTGCGTTATAGTGTATTTTAGTGTAATTTAGTGTAATTACAGTTTGTATTGTCGTTTTCTGCGGTATTACCGTTCGTCTTGTCGCATTTATAGTCTATTCTTGTGTATTATAGTTTACTTTAGTGGACTATACCAGTGTATAGCGTGTTATTGTGTGTTCTAGTGTTATTTTGTGTGTTACAGTAGATTAAAGTATGTTATAGTGTGCAATAGTGTATAGTATCCGTGATAACGTGTATTACGTTGTGTTTCACGTTGCATAATTGCGTAATTTAGTATTTACTAGTGTATCTTGTGTGTGAAAGTGCTCTAGAGTCCGTTTTAGGGTATTATCGTGTTGTATAATGAATTATCTAATGCGTTATAATGTAACATAGTGTTATGGTGTGACAACGCGGATGCTATAATGCGCTAAAATGTTTTGTGGTGCGTTATAATGTAGTTTAGTGTAATAGTGTATTACAGTATGTATTATCGTATTCTGATGTATTACAGTTCGTCTTATCGCCTTTATAGTCTATTCTAGTGTATTGTAGTTTACTTTAGTGGAATATACTGTCTTCCAGTATATTATAGCGTGTATTATATATTATTATGTGTTCTAGTGTTATTTTGTGTGTTAGTAGATTAAAGTATGTTATAGTGTGTAATAGTGTATTTTATCCGTGTGAAAGTGTATTACGTTGTGTTTCACGTTGCCATAGTGTGTGTAATTGCGTAATTTAGTATTTAACACTGTATCAGTATGCGCTAAAATGTTTTGTGGTGCGTTATAGTGTATTTTAGTGTATTACAGTTTGTATTGTCGTATTCTGGGGTATTACAGTTCATCTTGTCGCATTTATAGTCTATTCTAGTGTATTATAGTTTACTTTAGTGGACTATACTGTCTTCCAGTGTATAGCGTGTTATTATGTGTTCTAGTGTTATTTTGTGTGTTACAGTAGATTAAAGTATGTTATAGTGTATAGTATCCGTGTTGAAGTGTATTACGTTGTGTTTCACGTTGCCATAGTGTGTGTATTATGCTATCGTATGTTATAGTGTGTAATTGCGTAATGTAGTATTTACTAGTGTATCTTGTGTGTGAAAGTGCTCTAGTCCGTTTTAGGGTATTATAGTGTATTATCGTGTTGTATAATGCATTATCTAATGCGTTATAATGTAACATGCGTCATGGTGTGACAACGCGGATGCTAAAATGCGCTAAAATGTTTTGAGGTGCGTTATAGTGTATTTTAGTGTATTACAGTTTGTATTGTCGTATTCTGGGGTATTACAGTTCATCTTGTCGCATTTATAGTCTATTCTAGTGTATTATAGTTTACTTTAGTGGACTATACTGTCTTCCAGTGTATAGCGTGTTATTATGTGTTCTAGTGTTATTTTGTGTGTTACAGTAGATTAAAGTATGTTATAGTGTATAGTATCCGTGTTGAAGTGTATTACGTTGTGTTTCACGTTGCCATAGTGTGTGTATTATGCTATCGTATGTTATAGTGTGTAATTGCGTAATGTAGTATTTACTAGTGTATCTTGTGTGTGAAAGTGCTCTAGTCGGTTTTAGGGTATTATAGTGTATTATCGTGTTGTATAATGCATTATCTAATGCGTTATAATGTAACATAGTGTTATGGTGTGACAACGCGGATGCTAAAATGCGCTAAAATGTTTTGTGGTGCGTTATAGTGTATTTTAGTGTAATAGTGTATTACAGTTTGTATTATCGTATTCTGGGGTATTACAGTTCGCCTTGTCGCATTTATAGTCTATTCTAGTGTATTATAGTTTACTTTAGTGGACTATACCAGTGTATTACAGCGTGTATTATATTTTATTATGTGTTCTAGTGTTATTTACTAATACTACAGTAACACTACAGTAGATTAAAGTGTGTTACAGTGTGTAATAGTGTATAGTATCCGTGTTAAATGTATTACGTTGTGTTTCACGTTGCCATAGTGTGTGTACTATGCTATCGTGTGTAATTGCGTAATTTAGTATTTAACACTATCAGTATGCGCTAAAATGTTTTGTGGTGCGTTGTGTGGTATTTTAGTGTAATAGTGTATTACAATTTCTATTATCGTATTCTGGGGTATTACAGTTCGTCTTGTCGCATTGATAGTCTATTCTAGTGTATTATAGTTTACTTTAGTGGACTATACTGTCCTCCAGTGTATTATAGCGTGTATTATATTTTATTATGTGTTCTAGTGTTATTTTGTGTGTTACAGTAGATTAAAGTATGTTATAGTGTGTAATAGTGTATAGTATCCGTGTTAACGTGTATTACGTTGTGTTTCACGTAGCCATAGTGTGTGTATTATGCTATCGTATGTTATAGTGTGTAATTGCGTAATTTAGTATTTAACTCTGTATCAGTATGCGCTAAAATGTTTTGTGGTGCGTTATAGTGTATTTTAGTGTAATAGTGTATTGCAGTTTGTATTATCGTATTCTGGGGTATTACAGTTCGTCTTGTCACATTTATAGTCTATTCTAGTGTATTATAGTTTACTTTAGTGGACTATACTGTCTTCCAGTGTATTAATAGCGTGTATTATATTTTATTATGTTCTAGTGTTATTTTGTGTGTTACAGTAGATTAAAGTATGTTATAGTGTGTAATAGTGTATAGGATCCGTGTTAAAGTGTATTACGTTGTGTTGCACGTTGCCATAGTGCGTGTATTATGCTATCGTATGTTATAGTGTGTAATTGCGTAATTTAGTATTTAACACTATCAGTATGCGCTAAAATGTTTTGTGGTGCGTTATAGTGTATTTTAGTGTAATGTAGTGTAATTACAGTTTGTATTGTCGTTTTCTGCGGTATTACCGTTCGTCTTGTCGCATTTATAGTCTATTCTTGTGTATTATAGTTTACTTTAGTGGACTATACCAGTGTATAGCGTGTTATTGTGTGTTCTAGTGTTATTTTGTGTGTTACAGTAGATTAAAGTATGTTATAGTGTGCAATAGTGTATAGTATCCGTGATAACGTGTATTACGTTGTGTTTCACGTTGCATAATTGCGTAATTTAGTATTTACTAGTGTATCTTGTGTGTGAAAGTGCTCTAGAGTCCGTTTTAGGGTATTATCGTGTTGTATAATGAATTATCTAATGCGTTATAATGTAACATAGTGTTATGGTGTGACAACGCGGATGCTATAATGCGCTAAAATGTTTTGTGGTGCGTTATAATGTAGTTTAGTGTAATAGTGTATTACAGTATGTATTATCGTATTCTGATGTATTACAGTTCGTCTTATCGCCTTTATAGTCTATTCTAGTGTATTGTAGTTTACTTTACTGGAATATACTGTCTTCCAGTATATTATAGCGTGTATTATATATTATTATGTGTTCTAGTGTTATTTTGTGTGTTAGTAGATTAAAGTATGTTATAGTGTGTAATAGTGTATTTTATCCGTGTGAAAGTGTATTACGTTGTGTTTCACGTTGCCATAGTGTGTGTAATTGCGTAATTTAGTATTTAACACTGTATCAGTATGCGCTAAAATGTTTTGTGGTGCGTTATAGTGTATTTTAGTGTATTACAGTTTGTATTGTCGTATTCTGGGGTATTACAGTTCATCTTGTCGCATTTATAGTCTATTCTAGTGTATTATACTTTACTTTAGTGGACTATACTGTCTTCCAGTGTATAGCGTGTTATTATGTGTTCTAGTGTTATTTTGTGTGTTACAGTAGATTAAAGTATGTTATAGTGTATAGTATCCGTGTTGAAGTGTATTACGTTGTGTTTCACGTTGCCATAGTGTGTGTATTATGCTATCGTATGTTATAGTGTGTAATTGCGTAATGTAGTATTTACTAGTGTATCTTGTGTGTGAAAGTGCTCTAGTCGGTTTTAGGGTATTATAGTGTATTATCGTGTTGTATAATGCATTATCTAATGCGTTATAATGTAACATAGTGTTATGGTGTGACAACGCGGATGCTAAAATGCGCTAAAATGTTTTGTGGTGCGTTATAGTGTATTTTAGTGTAATAGTGTATTACAGTTTGTATTATCGTATTCTGGGGTATTACAGTTCGCCTTGTCGCATTTATAGTCTATTCTAGTGTATTATAGTTTACTTTAGTGGACTATACCAGTGTATTACAGCGTGTATTATATTTTATTATGTGTTCTAGTGTTATTTACTAATACTACAGTAACACTACAGTAGATTAAAGTGTGTTACAGTGTGTAATAGTGTATAGTGTCCGTGTTAAATGTATTACGTTGTGTTTCACGTTGCCATAGTGTGTGTACTATGCTATCGTGTGTAATTGCGTAATTTAGTATTTAACACTATCAGTATGCGCTAAAATGTTTTGTGGTGCGTTGTGTGGTATTTTAGTGTAATAGTGTATTACAATTTCTATTATCGTATTCTGGGGTATTACAGTTCGTCTTGTCGCATTGATAGTCTATTCTAGTGTATTATAGTTTACTTTAGTGGACTATACTGTCCTCCAGTGTATTATAGCGTGTATTATATTTTATTATGTGTTCTAGTGTTATTTTGTGTGTTACAGTAGATTAAAGTATGTTATAGTGTGTAATAGTGTATAGTATCCGTGTTAACGTGTATTACGTTGTGTTTCACGTAGCCATAGTGTGTGTATTATGCTATCGTATGTTATAGTGTGTAATTGCGTAATTTAGTATTTAACTCTGTATCAGTATGCGCTAAAATGTTTTGTGGTGCGTTATAGTGTATTTTAGTGTAATAGTGTATTGCAGTTTGTATTATCGTATTCTGGGGTATTACAGTTCGTCTTGTCACATTTATAGTCTATTCTAGTGTATTATAGTTTACTTTAGTGGACTATACTGTCTTCCAGTGTATTAATAGCGTGTATTATATTTTATTATGTTCTAGTGTTATTTTGTGTGTTACAGTAGATTAAAGTATGTTATAGTGTGTAATAGTGTATAGGATCCGTGTTAAAGTGTATTACGTTGTGTTGCACGTTGCCATAGTGCGTGTATTATGCTATCGTATGTTATAGTGTGTAATTGCGTAATTTAGTATTTAACACTATCAGTATGCGCTAAAATGTTTTGTGGTGCGTTATAGTGTATTTTAGTGTAATTTAGTGTAATTACAGTTTGTATTGTCGTTTTCTGCGGTATTACCGTTCGTCTTGTCGCATTTATAGTCTATTCTTGTGTATTATAGTTTACTTTAGTGGACTATACCAGTGTATAGCGTGTTATTGTGTGTTCTAGTGTTATTTTGTGTGTTACAGTAGATTAAAGTATGTTATAGTGTGCAATAGTGTATAGTATCCGTGATAACGTGTATTACGTTGTGTTTCACGTTGCATAATTGCGTAATTTAGTATTTACTAGTGTATCTTGTGTGTGAAAGTGCTCTAGAGTCCGTTTTAGGGTATTATCGTGTTGTATAATGAATTATCTAATGCGTTATAATGTAACATAGTGTTATGGAGTGACAACGCGGATGCTATAATGCGCTAAAATGTTTTGTGGTGCGTTATAATGTAGTTTAGTGTAATAGTGTATTACAGTATGTATTATCGTATTCTGATGTATTACAGTTCGTCTTATCGCCTTTATAGTCTATTCTAGTGTATTGTAGTTTACTTTAGTGGAATATACTGTCTTCCAGTATATTATAGCGTGTATTATATATTATTATGTGTTCTAGTGTTATTTTGTGTGTTAGTAGATTAAAGTATGTTATAGTGTGTAATAGTGTATTTTATCCGTGTGAAAGTGTATTACGTTGTGTTTCACGTTGCCATAGTGTGTGTAATTGCGTAATTTAGTATTTAACACTGTATCAGTATGCGCTAAAATGTTTTGTGGTGCGTTATAGTGTATTTTAGTGTATTACAGTTTGTATTGTCGTATTCTGGGGTATTACAGTTCATCTTGTCGCATTTATAGTCTATTCTAGTGTATTATAGTTTACTTTAGTGGACTATACTGTCTTCCAGTGTATAGCGTGTTATTATGTGTTCTAGTGTTATTTTGTGTGTTACAGTAGATTAAAGTATGTTATAGTGTATAGTATCCGTGTTGAAGTGTATTACGTTGTGTTTCATGTTGCCATAGTGTGTGTATAATGCTATCGTATGTTATAGTGTGTAATTGCGTAATGTAGTATTTACTAGTGTATCTTGTGTGTGAAAGTGCTCTAGTCCGTTTTAGGGTATTATAGTGTATTATCGTGTTGTATAATGCATTATCTAATGCGTTATAATGTAACATGCGTCATGGTGTGACAACGCGGATGCTAAAATGCACTAAAATGTTTTGTGGTGCGTTATAGTGTATTTTAGTGTAATAGTGTATTACAGTTTGTATTATCGTATTCTGGGGTATTACAGTTCGCCTTGTCGCATTTATAGTCTATTCTAGTGTATTATAGTTTACTTTAGTGGACTATACCAGTGTATTACAGCGTGTATTATATTTTATTATGTGTTCTAGTGTTATTTTGTGTTACAGTAGATTAAAGTATGTTATAGTGTGTAATAGTGTATAGTATCCGTGTTAACGTGTATTACGTTGTGTTTCACGTAGCCATAGTGTGTGTATTATGCTATCGTATGTTATAGTGTGTAATTGCGTAATTTAGTATTTAACTCTGTATCAGTATGCGCTAAAATGTTTTGTGGTGCGTTATAGTGTATTTTAGTGTAATAGTGTATTGCAGTTTGTATTATCGTATTCTGGGGTATTACAGTTCGTCTTGTCACATTTATAGTCTATTCTAGTGTATTATAGTTTACTTTAGTGGACTATACTGTCTTCCAGTGTATTAATAGCGTGTATTATATTTTATTATGTTCTAGTGTTATTTTGTGTGTTACAGTAGATTAAAGTATGTTATAGTGTGTAATAGTGTATAGGATCCGTGTTAAAGTGTATTACGTTGTGTTGCACGTTGTCCTAGTGCGTGTATTATGCTATCGTATGTTATAGTGTGTAATTGCGTAATTTAGTATTTACTAGTGTATCTTGTGTGTGAAAGTGCTCTAGAGTCCGTTTTAGGGTATTATAGTGTATTATCGTGTTGTATCATGCATTATCTAAAGCGTTATAATGTAACATAGTGTTATGGTGTGACAACGCGGATGCTATAATGCGCTAAAATGTTTTGTGGTACGTTATAGTGTATTTTAGTGTAATAGTGTATTACAGTTCGTCTTGTCGCATTTATAGTCTATTCTAGTGTATTATAGTTTACTTTAGTTTACTTATAGTCTTCCAGTGTATTATAGGGTGTATTATATTTTATTATGTGTTCTAGTGTTATTTTGTGTATTACAGTAGATTAAAGTATGTTATAGTGTCTAATAGTGTATAATATCCGTGTTAAAGTGTATTACGTTGTGTTTCACGTTGCCACAGTGTGTGTATTATGCTATCGTATGTTATAGTGTGTAATTGCGTAAGTTAATATTTACTGGTGTATCTTGGGTGTGAAAGTGCTCTAGAGTCCGTTTTAGGTTATTATCGTGTTGTATAATGAATTATCTAATGCGTTATAATGTAACATAGTGTTATGGTGTGACAACGCGGATGCTAAAATGCGCTAAAATGTTTGGTGGTGCGTTATAGTGTATTTTAGTGTAATAGTGTATTACAGTTTGTATTATCGTATTCTGGGGTATTACAGTTCGCCTTGTCGCATTTATAGTCTATTCTAGTGTATTATAGATTACTTTACTGGAATATACCAGTGTATTACAGCGTGTATTATATTTTATTATGTGTTCTAGTGGTATTTTGTGTGTTACAGTAGATTAAAGTGTGTTACAGTGTGTAATAGTGTATAGTATCCGTGTTAACTGTATTACGTTGTGTTTCACTTTGCCATAGTATGTGTATTATGCTATCGTGTGTAATTGCGTAATTTAATATTTAACACTGTATCAGTATGCGCTAAAATGTTTTGTGGTGCGTTATAGTGTATTGTAGTGTAATAGTGTATTACAATTTGTATTATCGTATTCTGGGGTATTACAGTTCGTCTTGTCGCATTTATAGTCTATTCTAGTTGACTTTAGTGGACTATACTGTCTTCCAGTGTAATATATTTTATTATGTGTTCTAGTGTTATTTTGTGTGTTACTGTAGATTAAAGTATGTTATAGAGTGAAGTGTGTTACAGTGTGTAATAGTGTATAGTATCTGTGTTAAAGTGTATTACGTTGTGTTTCACGTTGCCATAGTGTGTGTATTATGCTATCGTATGTTATAGTGTGTAATTGCGTAATTTAGTATTTAGCACTATCAGTATGCGCTAAAATGTTTGGTGGTGCGTTATAGTGTATTTTAGTGTAATAGTGTATTACAGTTTTGTATTATCGTATTCTGGGGTATTACAGTTCGTCTTGTCGCATTGGTATTCTATTCTAGTGTATTATAGTTTACTTTAGTGGACTATACTGTCTTCCAGTGTATAATAGCGTGTATTATATTTTATTATGTGTTCTAGTGTTATTTTGTGTGTTACAGTAGATTAAATTGTGTAATAGTGTGTAATAGTGTATAGTATCCGTGTTAAAGTGTATTACGTTGTGTTTCACGTTGCCATAGTGTGTGTATTATGCTATCGTATGTTATAGTGTGGAATTGCGTGAATTAGTATTTACTAGTGTATCTTGTGTGTGAAAGTGCTCTAGAGTCCGTTTTAGGGTATTATCGTGTTGTATAATGAATTATCTAATGCGTTATAATGTAACATAGTGTTTGGTGTGACAACGCGGATGCTATAATGCGCTAAAATGTTTTGTGGTGCGTTATAATGTAGTTTAGTGTAATAGTGTATTACAGTATGTATTATCGTATTCTGATGTATTACAGTTCGTCTTATCGCCTTTATAGTCTATTCTAGTGTATTGTAGTTTACTTTAGTGGAATATACTGTCTTCCAGTATATTATAGCGTGTATTATATATTATTATGTGTTCTAGTGTTATTTTGTGTGTTAGTAGATTAAAGTATGTTATAGTGTGTAATAGTGTATTTTATCCGTGTGAAAGTGTATTACGTTGTGTTTCACGTTGCCATAGTGTGTGTAATTGCGTAATTTAGTATTTAACACTGTATCAGTATGCGCTAAAATGTTTTGTGGTGCGTTATAGTGTATTTTAGTGTAATAGTGTATTACAATTTGTATTATCGTATTCTGGGGTATTACAGTTCGTCTTGTCGCATTGATAGTCTATTCTAGTGTATTATAGTTTACTTTAGTGGACTATACTGTCTTCCAGTGTATTATAGCGTGTATTATATTTTATTATGTGTTCTAGTGTTATTTTGTGTGTTATAGTAAATTAAAGTATGTTATAGTGTGTAATAGTGTATAGTATCCGTGTTAAATGTATTACGTTGTGTTTCACGTTGCCATAGTGTGTGTATTATGCTATCGTATGTTATAGAGTGTAAGTGCGTAAGTTAGTATTTACTGGTGTATCTTGGGTGTGAAAGTGCTCTAGAGTCCGTTTTAGGTTATTATCGTGTTGTATAATGAATTATCTAATGCGTTATAATGTAACATAGTGTTATGGTGTGACAACGCGGATGCTAAAATGCGCTAAAATGTTTTATGGTGCGTTATAGTGTATTGTAGTGTAATAGTGTATTACAATTTGTATTATCGTATTCTGGGGTATTACAGTTCGTCTTGTCGCATTTATAGTCTATTCTAGTTGACTTTAGTGGACTATACTGTCTTCCAGTGTAATATATTTTATTATGTGTTCTAGTGTTATTTTGTGTGTTACTGTAGATTAAAGTATGTTATAGAGTGAAGTGTGTTACAGTGTGTAATAGTGTATAGTATCTGTGTTAAAGTGTATTACGTTGTGTTTCACGTTGCCATAGTGTGTGTATTATGCTATCGTATGTTATAGTGTGTAATTGCGTAATTTAGTATTTAGCACTATCAGTATGCGCTAAAATGTTTGGTGGTGCGTTATAGTGTATTTTAGTGTAATAGTGTATTACAGTTTTGTATTATCGTATTCTGGGGTATTACAGTTCGTCTTGTCGCATTGGTATTCTATTCTAGTGTATTATAGTTTATTTTAGCGCATTATAGCATCCGCGTTGTCACACCATAACACTATGTTACATTATAACGCATTAGATAATGCATTATACAACACGATAATACACTATAATACCCTAAAACGGACTAGAGCACTTTCACACACAAGATACACTAGTAAATACTACATTACGCAATTACACACTATAACATACGATAGCATAATACACACACTATGTCAACGTGAAACACAACGTAATACACTTCAACACGGATACTATACACTATAACATACTTTAATCTACTGTAACACACAAAATAACACTGGAACACATAATAACACGCTATACACTGGAAGACAGTATAGTCCACTAAAGTAAACTATAATACACTAGAATAGACTATAAAGGCGATAAGACGAACTGTAATACATCAGAATACGATAATACATACTGTAATACACTATTACACTAAACTACATTATAACGCACCACAAAACATTTTAGCGCATTATAGCATCCGCGTTGTCACACCATAACACTATGTTACATTATAACGCATTAGATAATTCATTATACAACACGATAATACCCTAAAACGGACTCTAGAGCACTTTCACACACAAGATACACTAGTAAATACTAATTCACGCAATTACACACTATAACATACGATAGCATAATACACACACTATGGCAACGTGAAACACAACGTAATACACTTTAACACGGATACTATACACTATTACACACTATTACACAATTTAATCTACTGTAACACACAAAATAACACTAGAACACATAATAAAATATAATACACGCTATTATACACTGGAAGACAGTATAATAGTACTGTAAGACAGTAAACTATAATACACTAGAATAGAATACCAATGCGACAAGACGAACTGTAATACCCCAGAATACGATAATACAAAACTGTAATACACTATTACACTAAAATACACTATAACGCACCACCAAACATTTTAGCGCATACTGATAGTGCTAAATACTAAATTACGCAATTACACACTATAACATACGATAGCATAATACACACACTATGGCAACGTGAAACACAACGTAATACACTTGAACACAGATACTATACACTATTACACACTGTAACACACTTCACTCTATAACATACTTTAATCTACAGTAACACACAAAATAACACTAGAACACATAATAAAATATATTACACTGGAAGACAGTATAGTCCACTAAAGTCAACTAGAATAGACTATAAATGCGACAAGACGAACTGTAATACCCCAGAATACGATAATACAAATTGTAATACACTATTACACTACAATACACTATAACGCACCACAAAACATTTTAGCGCATACTGATATAGTGTTAAATATTAAATTACGCAATTACACACGATAGCATAATACACATACTATGGCAAAGTGAAACACAACGTAATACAGTTAACACGGATACTATACACTATTACACACTGTAACACACTTTAATCTACTGTAACACACAAAATACCACTAGAACACATAATAAAATATAATACACGCTGTAATACACTGGTATAGTCCAGTAAAGTAATCTATAATACACTAGAATAGACTATAAATGCGAAAGGCGAACTGTAATACCCCAGAATACGATAATACAAACTGTAATACATTATTACACTAAAATACACTATAACGCACCACAAAACATTTTAGCGCATTTTAGCATCCGCGTTGTCACACCATAACACTATGTTACATTATAACGCATTAGATAATTCATTATACAACACGATAATAACCTAAAACGGACTCTAGAGCACTTTCACACCCAAGATACACCAGTAAATACTAACTTACGCAATTACACACTATAACATACGATAGCATAATACACACACTGTGGCAACGTCAAACACAACGTAATACACTTTAACACGGATATTATACACTATTAGACACTATAACATACTTTAATCTACTGTAATACACAAAATAACACCAGAACACATAATAAAATATAATACACCCTATAATACACTGGGACAGTATAGTCCACTAAAGTAAACTATAATACACTAGAATAGACTATAAATGCGACAAGACGAACTGTAATACACTATTACACTAAAATACACTATAACGTACCACAAAACATTTTAGCGCATTATAGCATCCGCGTTGTCACACCATAACACTATGTTACATTATAACGCTTTAGATAATGCATGATACAACACGATAATACACTATAATACCCTAAAACGGACTCTAGAGCACTTTCACACACAAGATACACTAGTAAATACTAAATTACGCAATTACACACTATAACATACGATAGCATAAGACACACACTATGGCAACGTGAAACACAACGTAATACACGTTATCACGGATACTATACACTATTGCACACTATAACATACTTTAATCTACTGTAACACACAAAATAACACTAGAACACACAATAACACGCTATACACTGGTATAGTCCACTAAAGTAAACTATAATACACTAGAATAGACTATAAATGCGACAAGACGAACGGTAATACCGCAGAAAACGACAATACAAAACTGTAATTACACTAAATTACACTAAAATACACTATAACGCACCACAAAACATTTTAGCGCATACTGATAGTGTTAAATACTAAATTACGCAATTACACACTATAACATACGATAGCATAATACACGCACTATGGCAACGTGCAACACAACGTAATACACTTTAACACGGATCCTATACACTATTACACACTATAACATACTTTAATCTACTGTAACACACAAAATAACACTAGAACATAATAAAATATAATACACGCTATTAATACAATGGAAGACAGTATAGTCCACTAAAGTAAACTATAATACACTAGAATAGACTATAAATGTGACAAGACGAACTGTAATACCCCAGAATACCATAATACAAACTGCAATACACTATTACACTAAAATACACTATAACGCACCACAAAACATTTTAGCGCATACTGATACACAGTTAAATACTAAATTACGCAATTACACACTATAACATACGATAGCATAATACACACACTATGGCTACGTGAAACACAACGTAATACACGTTAACACGGATACTATACACTATTACACACTATAACATACTTTAATCTACTGTAACACACAAAATAACACTAGAACACATAATAAAATATAATACACGCTATAATACACTGGAGGACAGTATAGTCCACTAAAGTAAAGTATAATACACTAGAATAGACTATCAATGCGACAAGACGAACTGTAATACCCCAGAATACGATAATACAAATTGTAATACACTATTACACTAAAATACACTATAACGCACCACAAAACATTTTAGCGCATACTGATACAGTGTTAAATACTAAATTACGCAATTACACACGATAGCATAATACACACACTATGGCAACGTGAAACACAACGTAATACATTTAACACGGATACTATACACTATTACACACTGTAACACACTTTAATCTACTGTAGTGTTACTGTAGTATTAGTAAATAACACTAGAACACATAATAAAATATAATACACGCTGTAATACACTGGTATAGTCCACTAAAGTAAACTATAATACACTAGAATAGACTATAAATGCGACAAGGCGAACTGTAATACCCCAGAATACGATAATATAAACTGTAATACACTATTACACTAAAATACACTATAACGCACCACAAAACATTTTAGCGCATTTTAACATCCGCGTTGTCACACCATAACGCATGTTACATTATAACGCATTAGATAATGCATTGTACAACACGATAATACACTATAATACCCTAAAACGGACTAGAGCACTTTAACACACAAGATACACTAGTAAATACTACATTACGCAATTACACACTATAACATACGATAGCATAATACACACACTATGGCAACGTGAAACACAACGTAATACACTTCAACACGGATACTATACACTATAACATACTTTAATCTACTGTAACACACAAAACAACACTAGAACACATAATAACACGCTATGCACTGGAAGACAGTATAGTCCACTAAAGTAAACTATAATACACTAGAATAGACTATAAATGCGACAAGATGAACTGTAATACCCCAGAATACGACAATACAAACTGTAATACACTAAAATACACTATAACGCACCACAAAACATTTTAGCGCATACTGATACAGTGTTAAATACTAAATTACGCAATTACACACACTATGGCAACGTGAAACACAACGTAATACACTTTCACACGGATAAAATACACTATTACACACTATAACATACTTTAATCTACTAACACACAAAATAACACTAGAACACATAATAATATATAATACACGCTATAATATACTGGAAGACAGTATATTCCACTAAAGTAAACTACAATACACTAGAATAGACTATAAAGGCGATAAGACGAACTGTAATACATCAGAATACGATAATACATACTGTAATACACTATTACACTAAACTACATTATAACGCACCACAAAACATTTTAGCGCATTATAGCATCCGCATTGTCACACCATAACACTATGTTACATTATAACGCATTAGATAATTCATTATACAACACGATAATACCCTAAAACGGACTCTAGAGCACTTTCACACACAAGATACACTAGTAAATACTAAATTACGCAATTATGCAACGTGAAACACAACGTAATACACGTTATCACGGATACTATACACTATTGCACACTATAACATACTTTAATCTACTGTAACACACAAAATAACACTAGAACACACAATAACACGCTATACACTGGTATAGTCCACTAAAGTAAACTATAATACACTAGAATAGACTATAAATGCGACAAGACGAACGGTAATACCGCAGAAAACGACAATACAAACTGTAATTACACTAAATTACACTAAAATACACTATAACGCACCACAAAACATTTTAGCGCATACTGATACAGAGCTAAATACTAAATTACGTAATTACACACTATAACATACGATAGCATAATACACACACTATGGCTACGTGAAACACAACGTAATACACGTTAACACGGATACTATACACTATTACACACTATAACATACTTTAATCTACTGTAACACACAAAATAACACTAGAACACATAATAAAATATAATACACGCTATAATACACTGGAGGACAGTATAGTCCACTAAAGTAAACTATAATACACTAGAATAGACTATCAATGCGACAAGACGAACTGTAATACCCCAGAATACGATAATACAAATTTTAATACACTATTACACTAAAATACACTATAACGCACCACAAAACATTTTAGCGCATACTGATACAGTGTTAAATACTAAATTACGCAATTACACACGATAGCATAATACACACACTATGGCAACGTGAAACACAACGTAATACATTTAACACGGATACTATACACTATTACACACTGTAACACACTTTAATCTACTGTAGTGTTACTGTAGTATTAGTAAATAACACTAGAACACATAATAAAATATAATACACGCTGTAATACACTGGTATAGTCCACTAAAGTAAACTATAATACACTAGAATAGACTATAAATGCGACAAGGCGAACTGTAATACCCCAGAATACGATAATACAAACTGTAATACACTATTACACTAAAATACACTATAACGCACCACAAAACATTTTAGCGCATTTTAGCATCCGCGTTGTCACACCAAACACTATGTTACATTATAACGCATTAGATAATGCATTATACAACACGATAATACACTATAATACCCTAAAACGGACTAGAGCACTTTCACACACAAGATACACTAGTAAATACTACATTACGCAATTACACACTATAACATACGATAGCATAATACACACACTATGGCAACGTGAAACACAACGTAATACACTTCAACACGGATACTATACACTATAACATACTTTAATCTACTGTAACACACAAAATAACACTAGAACACATAATAACACGCTATACACTGGAAGACAGTATAGTCCACTAAAGTAAACTATAATACACTAGAATAGACTATAAATGCGACAAGATGAACTGTAATACCCCAGAATACGACAATACAAACTGTAATACACTAAAATACACTATAACGCACCACAAAACATTTTAGCGCATACTGATACAGTGTTAAATACTAAATTATGCAATTACACACACTATGGCAACGTGAAACACAACGTAATACACTTTCACACGGATAAAATACACTATTACACACTATAACATACTTTAATCTACTAACACACAAAATAACACTAGAACACATAATAATATATAATACACGCTATAATATACTGGAAGACAGTATATTCCACTAAAGTAAACTACAATACACTAGAATAGACTATAAAGGCGATAAGACGAACTGTAATACATCAGAATACGATAATACATACTGTAATACACTATTACACTAAACTACATTATAACGCACCACAAAACATTTTAGCGCGTTATAGCATCCGCGTTGTCACACCATAACACTATGTTACATTATAACGCATTAGATAATTCATTATACAACACGATAATACCCTAAAACGGACTCTAGAGCACTTTCACACACAAGATACACTAGTAAATACTAATTCACGCAATTACACACTATAACATACGATAGCATAATACACGCACTATGGCAACGTGCAACACAACGTAATACACTTTAACACGGATCCTATACACTATTACACACTATAACATACTTTAATCTACTGTAACACACAAAATAACACTAGAACACATAATAAAATATAATACACGCTATTATACACTGGAAGACAGTATAGTCCACTAAAGTAAACTATAATACACTAGAATAGAATACCAATGCGACAAGACGAACTGTAATACCCCAGAATACGATAATACAAAACTGTAATACACTATTACACTAAAATACACTATAACGCACCACAAAACATTTTAGCGCATACTGATACAGTGTTAAATACTAAATTACGCAATTACACACGATAGCATAATACACACACTATGGCAACGTGAAACACAACGTAATACATTTAACACGGACACTATACACTATTACACACTGTAACACACTTTAATCTACTGTAGTGTTAATGTAGTATTAGTAAATAACACTAGAACACATAATAAAATATAATACACGCTGTAATACACTGGTATAGTCCACTAAAGTAAACTATAATACACTAGAATAGACTATAAATGCGACAAGGCGAACAGTAATACCCCAGAATACGATAATACAAACTGTAATACACTATTACACTAAAATACACTATAACACACCACAAAACATTTTAGCGCATTTTAGCATCCGCGTTGTCACACCATAACACTATGTTATATTATAACGCATTAGATAATGCATTATACAACACGATAATACACTATAATACCCTAAAACCGACTAGAGCACTTTCACACACAAGATACACTAGTAAATACTACATTACGCAATTACACACTATAACATACGATAGCATAATACACACACTATGGCAACGTGAAACACAACGTAATACACTTCAACACGGATACTATACACTATAACATACTTTAATCTACTGTAACACACAAAATAACACTAGAACACATAATAACACGCTATGCACTGGAAGACAGTATAGTCCACTAAAGTAAACTATAATACACTAGAATAGACTATAAATGCGACAAGATGAACTGTAATACCCCAGAATACGACAATACAAACTGTAATACACTAAAATACACTATAACGCACCACAAAACATTTTAGCGCATACTGATACAGTGTTAAATACTAAATTACGCAATTACACACACTATGGCAACGTGAAACACAACGTAATACACTTTCACACGGATAAAATACACTATTACACACTATAACATACTTTAATCTACTAACACACAAAATAACACTAGAACACATAATAATATATAATACACGCTATAATATACTGGACGACAGTATATTCCACTAAAGTAAACTACAATACACTAGAATAGACTATAAAGGCGATAAGACGAACTGTAATACATCAGAATACGATAATACATACTGTAATACACTATTACACTAAACTACATTATAACGCACCACAAAACATTTTAGCGCATTATAGCATCCGCGTTGTCACACCATAACACTATGTTACATTATAACGCATTAGATAATTCATTATACAACACGATAATACCCTAAAACGGACTCTAGAGCACTTTCACACACAAGATACACTAGTAAATACTAAATTACGCAATTATGCAACGTGAAACACAACGTAATACACGTTATCACGGATACTATACACTATTGCACACTATAACATACTTTAATCTACTGTAACACACAAAATAACACTAGAACACACAATAACACGCTATACACTGGTATAGTCCACTAAAGTAAACTATAATACACTAGAATAGACTATAAATGCGACAAGACGAACGGTAATACCGCAGAAAACGACAATACAAACTGTAATTACACTAAATTACACTAAAATACACTATAACGCACCACAAAACATTTTAGCGCATACTGATAGTGTTAAATACTAAATTACGCAATTACACACTATAACATACGATAGCATAATACACGCACTATGGCAACGTGCAACACAACGTAATACACTTTAACACGGATCCTATACACTATTACACACTATAAACATACTTTAATCTACTGTAACACACAAAATAACACTAGAACATAATAAAATATAATACACGCTATTAATACACTGGAAGACAGTATAGTCCACTAAAGTAAACTATAATACACTAGAATAGACTATAAATGTGACAAGACGAACTGTAATACCCCAGAATACGATAATACAAACTGCAATACACTATTACACTAAAATACACTATAACGCACCACAAAACATTTTAGCGCATACTGATACAGAGCTAAATACTAAATTACGTAATTACACACTATAACATACGATAGCATAATACACACACTATGGCTACGTGAAACACAACGTAATACACGTTAACACGGATACTATACACTATTACACACTATAACATACTTTAATCTACTGTAACACACAAAATAACACTAGAACACATAATAAAATATAATACACGCTATAATACACTGGAGGACAGTATAGTCCACTAAAGTAAACTATAATACACTAGAATAGACTATCAATGCGACAAGACGAACTGTAATACCCCAGAATACGATAATACAAATTTTAATACACTATTACACTAAAATACACTATAACGCACCACAAAACATTTTAGCGCATACTGATACAGTGTTAAATACTAAATTACGCAATTACACACGATAGCATAATACACACACTATGGCAACGTGAACCACAACGTAATACATTTAACACGGATACTATACACTATTACACACTGTAACACACTTTAATCTACTGTAGTATTAGTAAATAACACTAGAACATACTATGGCAACGTGAAACACAACGTAATACACTTCAACACGGATACTATACACTATAACATACTTTAATCTACTGTAACACACAAAATAACACTAGAACACATAATAAGACGCTATACACTGGAAGACAGTATAGTCCACTAAAGTAAACTATAATACACTAGAATAGACTATAAATGCGACAAGATGAACTGTAATACCCCAGAATACGACAATACAAACTGTAATACACTAAAATACACTATAACGCACCACAAAACATTTTAGCGCATACTGCTACCGTGTTAAATACTAAATTATGCAATTACACACACTATGGCAACGTGAAACACAACGTAATACACTTTCACACGGATAAAATACACTATTACACACTATAACATACTTTAATCTACTAACACACAAAATAACACTAGAACACATAGTAATATATAATACACGCTATAATATACTGGAAGACAGTATATTCCACTAAAGTAAACTACAATACACTAGAATAGACTATAAAGGCGATAAGACGAACTGTAATACATCAGAATACGATAATACATACTGTAATACACTATTACACTAAACTACAGTATAACGCACCACAAAACATTTTAGCGCATTATAGCATCCGCGTTGTCACACCATAACACTATGTTACATTATAACGCAATAATACATTATACAACACGATAATACCCTAAAACGGACTCTAGAGCACTTTCACACACAAGATACACTAGTAAATACTAATTCACGCAATTACACACTATAACATACGATAGCATAATACACGCACTATGGCAACGTGCAACACAACGTAATACACTTTAACACGGATCCTATACACTATTACACACTATAACATACTTTAATCTACTGTAACACACAAAATAACACTAGAACACATAATAAAATATAATACACGCTATTATACACTGGAAGACAGTATAGTCCACTAAAGTAAACTATAATACACTAGAATAGAATACCAATGCGACAAGACGAACTGTAATACCCCAGAATACGATAATACAAAACTGTAATACACTATTACACTAAAATACACTATAACGCACCACAAAACATTTTAGCGCATACTGATACAGTGTTAAATACTAAATTACGCAATTACACACGATAGCATAATACACACACTATGGCAACGTGAAACACAACGTAATACATTTAACACGGACACTATACACTATTACACACTGTAACACACTTTAATCTACTGTAGTGTTACTGTAGTATTAGTAAATAACACTAGAACACATAATAAAATATAATACACGCTGTAATACACTGGTATAGTCCACTAAAGTAAACTATAATACACTAGAATAGACTATAAATGCGACAAGGCGAACTGTAATACCCCAGAATACGATAATACAAACTGTAATACACTATTACACTAAAATACACTATAACGCACCACAAAACATTTTAGCGCATTTTAGCATCCGCGTTGTCACACCATAACACTATGTTACATTATAACGCATTAGATAATGCATTATACAACACGATAATACACTATAATACCCTAAAACCGGCTAGAGCACTTTCACACACAAGATACACTAGTAAATACTACATTACGCAATTACACACTATAACACACATACAGTGTGTAATAGCATAATACACACACTATGGCAACGTGAGACACAACGTAATACACTTCAACACGGATACTATACACTATAACATACTTTAATCTACTGTAACACACAAAATAACACTAGAACACATAATAACACGCTATACACTGGAAGACAGTATAGTCCACTAAAGTAAAGTATAATACACTAGAATAGAATATAAATGCGACAAGATGAACTGTAATACCCCAGAATACGACAATACAAACTGTAATACACTAAAATACACTATAACGCACCACAAAACATTTTAGCGCATACTGATACAGTGTTAAATACTAAATTACGCAATTACACACACTATGGCAACGTGAAACACAACGTAATACACTTTCACACGGATAAAATACACTATTACACACTATAACATACTTTAATCTACTAACACACAAAATAACACTAGAACACATAATAATATATAATACACGCTATAATATACTGGAAGACAGTATATTCCACTAAAGTAAACTACAATACACTAGAATAGACTATAAAGGCGATAAGACGAACTGTAATACATCAGAATACGATAATACATACTGTAATACACTATTACACTAAACTACATTATAACGCACCACAAAACATTTTAGCGCATTATAGCATCCGCGTTGTCACACCATAACACTATGTTACATTATAACGCATTAGATAATTCATTATACAACACGATAATACCCTAAAACGGACTCTAGAGCACTTTCACACACAAGATACACTAGTAAATACTAATTCACGCAATTACACACTATAACATACGATAGCATAATACACACACTATGGCAACGTGAAACACAACGTAATACACTTTAACACGGATACTATACACTATTACACACTATTACACAATTTAATCTACTGTAACACACAAAATAACACTAGAACACATAATAAAATATAATACACGCTATTATACACTGGAAGACAGTATAGTCCACTAAAGTAAACTATAATACACTAGAATAGAATACCAATGCGACAAGACGAACTGTAATACCCCAGAATACGATAATACAAAACTGTAATACACTATTACACTAAAATACACTATAACGCACCACCAAACATTTTAGCGCATACTGATAGTGCTAAATACTAAATTACGCAATTACACACTATAACATACGATAGCATAATACACACACTATGGCAACGTGAAACACAACGTCATACACTTTAACACAGATACTATACACTATTACACACTGTAACACACTTCACTCTATAACATACTTTAATCTACAGTAACACACAAAATAACACTAGAACACATAATAAAATATATTACACTGGAAGACAGTATAGTCCACTAAAGTCAACTAGAATAGACTATAAATGCGACAAGACGAACTGTAATACCCCAGAATACGATAATACTAATTGTAATACACTATTACACTACAATACACTATAACGCACCACAAAACATTTTAGCGCATACTGATACAGTGTTAAATATTAAATTACGCAATTACACACGATAGCATAATACACATACTATGGCAACGTGAAACACAACGTAATACAGTTAACACGGATACTATACACTATTACACACTGCAACACACTATAATCTACTGTAACACACAAAATACCACTAGAACACATCATAAAATATAATACACGCTGTAATACACTGGTATAGTCCAGTAAAGTAATCTATAATACACTAGAATTGACTATAAATGCGACAAGGCGAACTGTAATATCCCAGAATACGATAATACAAACTGTAATACACTATTACACTAAAATACACTATAACGCACCACAAAACATTTTAGCGCATTTTAGCATCCGCGTTGTCACACTATTACACTAAAATACACTATAACGTACCACAAAACATTTTAGCGCATTATAGCATCCGCGTTGTCACACCATAACACTATGTTACATTATAACGCATTAGATAATTCATTATACAACAAGATAATAACCTAAAACGGACTCTAGAGCACTTTCACACCCAAGATACACCAGTAAATACTAACTTATGCAATTACACACTATAACATACGATAGCATAATACACACACTGTGGCAACGTGAAACACAACGTAATACACTTTAACACGGATATTATACACTATTAGACACTATAACATACTTTAATCTACTGTAATACACAAAATAACACTAGAACACATAATAAAATATAATACACCCTATAATACACTGGAAGACAGTATAGTCCACTACAGTAAACTATAATACACTAGAATAGACTATAAATGCGACAAGACGAACTGTAATACACTATTACACTAAAATACACTATAACGTACCACAAAACATTTTAGCGCATTATAGCATCCGCGTTGTCACACCATAACACTATGTTACATTATAACGCTTTAGATAATGCATGATACAACACGATAATACACTATAATACGCTAAAACGGACTCTAGAGCACTTTCACACACAAGATACACTAGTAAATACTAAATTACGCAATTACACACTATAACATACGATAGCATAAGACACACACTATGGCAACGTGAAACACAACGTAATACACGTTATCACGGATACTATACACTATTGCACACTATAACATACTTTAATCTACTGTAACACACAAAATAACACTAGAACACACAATAACACGCTATACACTGGTATAGTCCACTAAAGTAAACTATAATACACTAGAATAGACTATAAATGCGACAAGACGAATGGTAATACCGCAGAAAACGACAATACAAACTGTAATTACACTAAATTACACTAAAATACACTATAACGCACCACAAAACATTTTAGCGCATACTGATAGTGTTAAATACTAAATTACGCAATTACACACTATAACATACGATAGCATAATACACGCACTATGGCAACGTGCAACACAACGTAATACACTTTAACACGGATCCTATACACTATTACACACTATAACATACTTTAATCTACTGTAACACACAAAATAACACTAGAACATAATAAAATATAATACACGCTATTAATACACTGGAAGACAGTATAGTCCACTAAAGTAAACTATAATACACTAGAATAGACTATAAATGTGACAAGACGAACTGTAATACCCCAGAATACGATAATACAAACTGCAATACACTATTACACTAAAATACACTATAACGCGCCACAAAACATTTTAGCGCATACTGATACAGAGTTAAATACTAAATTATGCAATTACACACTATAACATACGATAGCATAATACACACACTATGGCTACGTGAAACACAACGTAATACACGTTAACACGGATACTATACACTATTACACACTATAACATACTTTAATCTACTGTAACACACAAAATAACACTAGAACACATAATAAAATATAATACACGCTATAATACACTGGAGGACAGTATAGTCCACTAAAGTAAACTATAATACACTAGAATAGACTATCAATGCGACAAGACGAACTGTAATACCCCAGAATACGATAATAGAAATTGTAATACACTATTACACTAAAATACCACACAACGCACCACAAAACATTTTAGCGCATACTTATAGTGTTAAATACTAAATTACGCAATTACACACGATAGCATAGTACACACACTATGGCAACGTGAAACACAACGTAATACATTTAACACGGATACTATACACTATTACACACTGTAACACACTTTAATCTACTGTAGTGTTACTGTAGTATTAGTAAATAACACTAGAACACATAATAAAATATAATACACGCTGTAATACACTGGTATAGTCCACTAAAGTAAACTATAATACACTAGAATAGACTATAAATGCGACAATTCGAACTGTAATACCCCAGAATACGATAATACAAACTGTAATACACTATTACACTAAAATACACTATAACGCACCACAAAACATTTTAGCGCATTTTAGCATCCGCGTTGTCACACCAAACACTATGTTACATTATAACGCATTAGATAATGCATTATACAACACGATAATACACTATAATACCCTAAAACGGACTAGAGCACTTTCACACACAAGATACACTAGTAAATACTAAATTACGCAATTATGCAACGTGAAACACAACGTAATACACGTTATCACGGATACTATACACTATTGCACACTATAACATACTTTAATCTACTGTAACACACAAAATAACACTAGAACACACAATAACACACTGGTATAGTCCACTAAAGTAAACTATAATACACTAGAATAGACTATAAATGCGACAAGACGAACGGTAATACCGCAGAAAACGACAATACAAACTGTAATTACACTAAATTACACTAAAATACACTATAACGCACCACAAAACATTTTAGCGCATACTGATAGTGTTAAATACTAAATTACGCAATTACACACTATAACATACGATAGCATAATACACGCACTATGGCAACGTGCAACACAACGTAATACACTTTAACACGGATCCTATACACTATTACACACTATAACATACTTTAATCTACTGTAACACACAAAATAACACTAGAACATAATAAAATATAATACACGCTATTAATACACTGGAAGACAGTATAGTCCACTAAAGTAAACTATAATACAGTAGAATAGACTATAAATGTGACAAGACGAACTGTAATACCCCAGAATACGATAATACAAACTGCAATACACTATTACACTAAAATACACTATAACGCACCACAAAACATTTTAGCGCATACTGATACAGAGTTAAATACTAAATTACGCAATTACACACTATAACATACGATAGCATAATACACACACTATGGCTACGTGAAACACAACGTAATACACGTTAACACGGATACTATACACTATTACACACTATTACACAATTTAATCTACTGTAACACACAAAATAACACTAGAACACATAATAAAATATAATACACGCTATTATACACTGGAAGACAGTATAGTCCACTAAAGTAAACTATAATACACTAGAATAGAATACCAATGCGACAAGACGAACTGTAATACCCCAGAATACGATAATACAAAACTGTAATACACTATTACACTAAAATACACTATAACGCACCACCAAACATTTTAGCGCATACTGATAGTGCTAAATACTAAATTACGCAATTACACACTATAACATACGATAGCATAATACACACACTATGGCAACGTGAAACACAACGTAATACACTTTAACACAGATACTATACACTATTACACACTGTAACACACTTCACTCTATAACATACTTTAATCTACAGTAACACACAAAATATCACTAGAACACATAATAAAATATATTACACTGGAAGACAGTATAGTCCACTAAAGTCAACTAGAATAGACTATAAATGCGACAAGACGAACTGTAATACCCCAGAATACGATAATACAAATTGTAATACACTATTACACTAAAATACACTATAACGCACCACAAAACATTTTAGCGCATACTGATACAGAGCTAAATACTAAATTACGCAATTACACACTATAACATACGATAGCATAATACACACACTATGGCTACGTGAAACACAACGTAATACACGTTAACACGGATACTATACACTATTACACACTATAACATACTTTAATCTACTGTAACACACAAAATAACACTAGAACACATAATAAAATATAATACACGCTATAATACACTGGAGGACACTAGAATAGACTATCAATGCGACAAGACGAACTGTAATACCCCAGAATACGATAATACAAATTGTAATACACTATTACACTAAAATACACTATAACGCACCACAAAACATTTTAGCGCATACTGATACAGTGTTAAATACTAAATTACGCAATTACACACGATAGCATAACACACACACTATGGCAACGTGAAACACAACGTAATACATTTAACACGGATACTATACACTATTACACACTGTAACACACTTTAATCTACTGTAGTGTTACTGTAGTATTAGTAAATAACACTAGAACACATAATAAAATATAATACACGCTGTAATACACTGGTATAGTCCACTAAAGTAAACTATAATACACTAGAATAGACTATAAATGCGACAAGTCGAACTGTAATACCCCAGAATACGATAATACAAACTGTAATACACTATTACACTAAAATACACTATAACGCACCACAAAACATTTTAGCGCATTTTAGCATCCGCGTTGTCACACCAAACACTATGTTACATTATAACGCATTAGATAATGCATTATACAACACGATAATACACTATAATACCCTAAAACGGACTAGAGCTCTTTCACACACAAGATACACTAGTAAATACTACATTACGCAATTACACACTATAACATACGATAGCATAATACACACACTATGGCAACGTGAAACACAACGTAATACACTTCAACACGGATACTATACACTATAACATACTTTAATCTACTGTAACACACAAAATAACACTAGAACACATAATAACACGCTATACACTGGAAGACAGTATAGTCCACTAAAGTAAACTATAATACACTAGAATAGACTATAAATGCGACAAGATGAACTGTAATACCCCAGAATACGACAATACAAACTGTAATACACTAAAATACACTATAACGCACCACAAAACATTTTAGCGCATACTGATACAGTGTTAAATACTAAATTACGCAATTACACACACTATGGCAACGTGAAACACAACGTAATACACTTTCACACGGATAAAATACACTATTACACACTATAACATACTTTAATCTACTAACACACAAAATAACACTAGAACACATAATAATATATAATACACGCTATAATATACTGGAAGACAGTATATTCCACTAAAGTAAACTACAATACACTAGAATAGACTATAAAGGCGATAAGACGAACTGTAATACATCAGAATACGATAATACATACTGTAATACACTATTACACTAAACTACATTATAACGCACCACAAAACATTTTAGCGCATTATAGCATCCGCGTTGTCACACCATAACACTATGTTACATTATAACGCATTAGATAATTCATTATAAAACACGATAATACCCTAAAACGGACTCTAGAGCACTTTCACACACAAGATACACTAGTAAATACTAATTCACGCAATTACACACTATAACATACGATAGCATAATACACACACTATGGCAACGTGAAACACAACGTAATACACTTTAACACGGATACTATACACTATTACACACTATTACACAATTTAATCTACTGTAACACACAAAATAACACTAGAACACATAATAAAATATAATACACGCTATTATACACTGGATGACAGTATAGTCCACTAAAGTAAACTATAATACACTAGAATAGAATACCAATGCGACAAGACGAACTGTAATACCCCAGAATACGATAATACAAAACTGTAATACACTATTACACTACAATACACTATAACGCACCACAAAACATTTTAGCGCATACTGATACAGTGTTAAATATTAAATTACGCAATTACACACGATAGCATAATACACATACTATGGCAACGTGAAACACAACGTAATACAGTTAACACGGATACTATACACTATTACACACTGCAACACACTATAATCTACTGTAACACACAAAATACCACTAGAACACATAATAAAATATAATACACGCTGTAATACACTGGTATAGTCCAGTAAAGTAATCTATAATACACTATAACAGTATAACAGATATAACAGAGCTTTATTTGTCGTTCGGTACCGAAGTACCGAACGAAACTACATAGCAGTCACAGAAAAAAAAAAAAAAGAACACAAGACACATAACCCCAACACAAACGTCCATCACAGTGACTCCAAACACCCCCTCACTGTGATGGAGGCAACAAAACTTCCCCTTTCTTCCCCACGCCCACGGACAGACAGCTCGTCCCCGACCAACCCGCACAGTCCCCGCACCGGGCGCTGAAACGTCCCGCGGCCGAACCGGGCGATGAAAGGCCCGCGACCAAGCCTTGCGCAGCTAAGTCCCGTGGTCGAGCCGCACCGGGCACTAATTCCGCAGTCCAGCGATGAAAAGCCCCGCAGTCGAGCTGCACCGGGCGGTGTTCAGCTCCGCAGCCGAGCTGCACCGGGCACTGTTAAGTCCGCAGTCGAGCCGCACCAGCGATGAAAAGCCCCGCAGCCGAGCTGCACCGGGATGTTAAGCCCCGTAGCCGAGCTGCACCGGGCACTGTTGAGTCCAGCGGCCAAGCCGCAGCGGGATGTAAAGTCCAGCGGCCGAGCCGCACCGGGGTGTAAAGTCCAGCGGCCGAGCCGCAGCGGGTGATGTTAGGCCCCGCAGCCGAGCCGCAGCCCGCGCCGTGAGGAAGAGAAAAGCCCCCCCCCTCCCACACCCACACCCACCCCCACCCCCACCCCCACCACCCCCTCCCACACATACACAACCAAAAAAATATACAAAAACCATCCCAACACCGACACTCAACAAAAAAAAGACGGACAGACTGCTAGTCAGCCGCTGCCGTTAGGCGCCGCCACGTGATTTGTGATTGAATTGACTATAAATTGACTATAAATGCGACAAGGCGAACTGTAATACCCCAGAATACGATAATACAAACTGTAATACACTATTACACTAAAATACACTATAACGCACCACAAAACATTTTAGCGCATTTTAGCATCCGCGTTGTCACACCATAACACTATGTTACATTATAACGCATTAGATAATTCATTATACAACACGATAATAACCTAAAACGGACTCTAGAGCACTTTCACACCCAAGATACACCAGTAAATACTAACTTATGCAATTACACACTATAACATACGATAGCATAATACACACACTGTGGCAACGTGAAACACAACGTAATACACTTTAACACGGATATTATACACTATTAGACACTATAACATACTTTAATCTACTGTAATACACAAAATAACACTAGAACACATAATAAAATATAATACACCCTATAATACACTGGAAGACAGTATAGTCCACTAAAGTAAACTATAATACACTAGAATAGACTATAAATGCGACAAGACGAACTGTAATACACTATTACACTAAAATACACTATAACGTACCACAAAACATTTTAGCGCATTATAGCATCCGCGTTGTCACACCATAACACTATGTTACATTATAACGCTTTAGATAATGCATGATACAACACGATAATACACTATAATACCCTAAAACGGACTCTAGAGCACTTTCACACACAAGATACACTAGTAAATACTAAATTACGCAATTACACACTATAACATACGATAGCATAAGAAACACACTATCGCAACGTGAAACACAACGTAATACATGTTATCACGGATACTATACACTATTGCACACTATAACATACTTTAATCTACTGTAACACACAAAATAACACTAGAACACACAATAACACGCTATACACTGGTATAGTCCACTAAAGTAAACTATAATACACTAGAATAGACTATAAATGTGACAAGACGAACTGTAATACCCCAGAATACGATAATACAAACTGCAATACACTATTACACTAAAATACACTATAACGCACAACAAAACATTTTAGCGCATACTGATACAGAGCTAAATACTAAATTACGCAATTACACACTATAACATACGATAGCATAATACACACACTATGGCTACGTGAAACACAACGTAATACACGTTAACACGGATACTATACACTATTACACACTATAACATACTTTAATCTACTGTAACACACAAAATAACACTAGAACACATAATAAAATATAATACACGCTATAATACACTGGAGGACAGTATAGTCCACTAAAGTAAACTATAATACACTAGAATAGACTATCAATGCGACAAGACGAACTGTAATACCCCAGAATACGATAATACAAATTGTAATACACTATTACACTAAAATACACTATAACGCACCACAAAACATTTTAGCGCATACTGATACAGTGTTAAATACTAAATTACGCAATTACACACGATAGCATAACACACACACTATGGCAACGTGAAACACAACGTAATACATTTAACACGGATACTATACACTATTACACACTGTAACACACTTTAATCTACTGTAGTGTTACTGTAGTATTAGTAAATAACACTAGAACACATAATAAAATATAATACACGCTGTAATACACTGGTATAGTCCACTAAAGTAAACTATAATACACTAGAATAGACTATAAATGCGACAAGTCGAACTGTAATACCCCAGAATACGATAATACAAACTGTAATACACTATTACACTAAAATACACTATAACGCACCACAAAACATTTTAGCGCATTTTAGCATCCGCGTTGTCACACCAAACACTATGTTACATTATAACGCATTAGATAATGCATTATACAACACGATAATACACTATAATACCCTAAAACGGACTAGAGCTCTTTCACACACAAGATACACTAGTAAATACTACATTACGCAATTACACACTATAACATACGATAGCATAATACACACACTATGGCAACGTGAAACACAACGTAATACACTTCAACACGGATACTATACACTATAACATACTTTAATCTACTGTAACACACAAAATAACACTAGAACACATAATAACACGCTATACACTGGAAGACAGTATAGTCCACTAAAGTAAACTATAATACACTAGAATAGACTATAAATGCGACAAGATGAACTGTAATACCCCAGAATACGACAATACAAACTGTAATACACTAAAATACACTATAACGCACCACAAAACATTTTAGCGCATACTGATACAGTGTTAAATACTAAATTACGCAATTACACACACTATGGCAACGTGAAACACAACGTAATACACTTTCACACGGATAAAATACACTATTACACACTATAACATACTTTAATCTACTAACACACAAAATAACACTAGAACACATAATAATATATAATACACGCTATAATATACTGGAAGACAGTATATTCCACTAAAGTAAACTACAATACACTAGAATAGACTATAAAGGCGATAAGACGAACTGTAATACATCAGAATACGATAATACATACTGTAATACACTATTACACTAAACTACATTATAACGCACCACAAAACATTTTAGCGCATTATAGCATCCGCGTTGTCACACCATAACACTATGTTACATTATAACGCATTAGATAATTCATTATAAAACACGATAATACCCTAAAACGGACTCTAGAGCACTTTCACACACAAGATACACTAGTAAATACTAATTCACGCAATTACACACTATAACATACGATAGCATAATACACACACTATGGCAACGTGAAACACAACGTAATACACTTTAACACGGATACTATACACTATTACACACTATTACACAATTTAATCTACTGTAACACACAAAATAACACTAGAACACATAATAAAATATAATACACGCTATTATACACTGGATGACAGTATAGTCCACTAAAGTAAACTATAATACACTAGAATAGAATACCAATGCGACAAGACGAACTGTAATACCCCAGAATACGATAATACAAAACTGTAATACACTATTACACTACAATACACTATAACGCACCACAAAACATTTTAGCGCATACTGATACAGTGTTAAATATTAAATTACGCAATTACACACGATAGCATAATACACATACTATGGCAACGTGAAACACAACGTAATACAGTTAACACGGATACTATACACTATTACACACTGCAACACACTATAATCTACTGTAACACACAAAATACCACTAGAACACATAATAAAATATAATACACGCTGTAATACACTGGTATAGTCCAGTAAAGTAATCTATAATACACTATAACAGTATAACAGATATAACAGAGCTTTATTTGTCGTTCGGTACCGAAGTACCGAACGAAACTACATAGCAGTCACAGAAAAAAAAAAAAAAGAACACAAGACACATAACCCCAACACAAACGTCCATCACAGTGACTCCAAACACCCCCTCACTGTGATGGAGGCAACAAAACTTCCCCTCTCTTCCCCACGCCCACGGACAGACAGCTCGTCCCCGACCAACCCGCACAGTCCCCGCACCGGGCGCTGAAACGTCCCGCGGCCGAACCGGGCGATGAAAGGCCCGCGACCAAGCCTTGCGCAGCTAAGTCCCGTGGTCGAGCCGCACCGGGCACTAATTCCGCAGTCCAGCGATGAAAAGCCCCGCAGTCGAGCTGCACCGGGCGGTGTTCAGCTCCGCAGCCGAGCTGCACCGGGCACTGTTAAGTCCGCAGTCGAGCCGCACCAGCGATGAAAAGCCCCGCAGCCGAGCTGCACCGGGATGTTAAGCCCCGTAGCCGAGCTGCACCGGGCACTGTTGAGTCCAGCGGCCAAGCCGCAGCGGGATGTAAAGTCCAGCGGCCGAGCCGCACCGGGGTGTAAAGTCCAGCGGCCGAGCCGCAGCGGGTGATGTTAGGCCCCGCAGCCGAGCCGCAGCCCGCGCCGTGAGGAAGAGAAAAGCCCCCCCCCTCCCACACCCACACCCACCCCCACCCCCACCCCCACCACCCCCTCCCACACATACACAACCAAAAAAATATACAAAAACCATCCCAACACCGACACTCAACAAAAAAAAGACGGACAGACTGCTAGTCAGCCGCTGCCGTTAGGCGCCGCCACGTGATTTGTGATTGAATTGACTATAAATTGACTATAAATGCGACAAGGCGAACTGTAATACCCCAGAATACGATAATACAAACTGTAATACACTATTACACTAAAATACACTATAACGCACCACAAAACATTTTAGCGCATTTTAGCATCCGCGTTGTCACACCATAACACTATGTTACATTATAACGCATTAGATAATTCATTATACAACACGATAATAACCTAAAACGGACTCTAGAGCACTTTCACACCCAAGATACACCAGTAAATACTAACTTATGCAATTACACACTATAACATACGATAGCATAATACACACACTGTGGCAACGTGAAACACAACGTAATACACTTTAACACGGATATTATACACTATTAGACACTATAACATACTTTAATCTACTGTAATACACAAAATAACACTAGAACACATAATAAAATATAATACACCCTATAATACACTGGAAGACAGTATAGTCCACTAAAGTAAACTATAATACACTAGAATAGACTATAAATGCGACAAGACGAACTGTAATACACTATTACACTAAAATACACTATAACGTACCACAAAACATTTTAGCGCATTATAGCATCCGCGTTGTCACACCATAACACTATGTTACATTATAACGCTTTAGATAATGCATGATACAACACGATAATACACTATAATACCCTAAAACGGACTCTAGAGCACTTTCACACACAAGATACACTAGTAAATACTAAATTACGCAATTACACACTATAACATACGATAGCATAAGAAACACACTATCGCAACGTGAAACACAACGTAATACATGTTATCACGGATACTATACACTATTGCACACTATAACATACTTTAATCTACTGTAACACACAAAATAACACTAGAACACACAATAACACGCTATACACTGGTATAGTCCACTAAAGTAAACTATAATACACTAGAATAGACTATAAATGTGACAAGACGAACTGTAATACCCCAGAATACGATAATACAAACTGCAATACACTATTACACTAAAATACACTATAACGCACAACAAAACATTTTAGCGCATACTGATACAGAGCTAAATACTAAATTACGCAATTACACACTATAACATACGATAGCATAATACACACACTATGGCTACGTGAAACACAACGTAATACACGTTAACACGGATACTATACACTATTACACACTATAACATACTTTAATCTACTGTAACACACAAAATAACACTAGAACACATAATAAAATATAATACACGCTATAATACACTGGAGGACAGTATAGTCCACTAAAGTAAACTATAATACACTAGAATAGACTATCAATGCGACAAGACGAACTGTAATACCCCAGAATACGATAATACAAATTGTAATACACTATTACACTAAAATACACTATAACGCACCACAAAACATTTTAGCGCATACTGATACAGTGTTAAATACTAAATTACGCAATTACACACGATAGCATAATACACACACTATGGCAACGTGAAACACAACGTAATACATTTAACACGGATACTATACACTATTACACACTGTAACACACTTTAATCTACTGTAGTGTTACTGTAGTATTAGTAAATAACACTAGAACACATAATAAAATATAATACACGCTGTAATACACTGGTATACGATAATACAAATTGTAATACACTATTACACTAAAATACACTATAACGCACCACAAAACATTTTAGCGCATTTTAGCATCCGCGTTGTCACACCAAACACTATGTTACATTATAACGCATTAGATAATGCATTATACAACACGATAATACACTATAATACCCTAAAACGGACTAGAGCTCTTTCACACACAAGATACACTAGTAAATACTACATTACGCAATTACACACTATAACATACGATAGCATAATACACACACTATGGCAACGTGAAACACAACGTAATACACTTCAACACGGATACTATACACTATAACATACTTTAATCTACTGTAACACACAAAATAACACTAGAACACATAATAACACGCTATACACTGGAAGACAGTATAGTCCACTAAAGTAAACTATAATACACTAGAATAGACTATAAATGCGACAAGATGAACTGTAATACCCCAGAATACGACAATACAAACTGTAATACACTAAAATACACTATAACGCACCACAAAACATTTTAGCGCATACTGATACAGTGTTAAATACTAAATTACGCAATTACACACACTATGGCAACGTGAAACACAACGTAATACACTTTCACACGGATAAAATACACTATTACACACTATAACATACTTTAATCTACTAACACACAAAATAACACTAGAACACATAATAATATATAATACACGCTATAATATACTGGAAGACAGTATATTCCACTAAAGTAAACTACAATACAGTAGAATAGACTATAAAGGCGATAAGACGAACTGTAATACATCAGAATACGATAATACATACTGTAATACACTATTACACTAAACTACATTATAACGCACCACAAAACATTTTAGCGCATTATAGCATCCGCGTTGTCACACCATAACACTATGTTACATTATAACGCATTAGATAATTCATTATACAACACGATAATACCCTAAAACGGACTCTAGAGCACTTTCACACACAAGATACACTAGTAAATACTAATTCACGCAATTACACACTATAACATACGATAGCATAATACACACACTATGGCAACGTGAAACACAACGTAATACACTTTAACACGGATACTATACACTATTACACACTATTACACAATTTAATCTACTGTAACACACAAAATAACACTAGAACACATAATAAAATATAATACACGCTATTATACACTGGAAGACAGTATAGTCCACTAAAGTAAACTATAATACACTAGAATAGAATACCAATGCGACAAGACGAACTGTAATACCCCAGAATACGATAATACAAAACTGTAATACACTATTACACTAAAATACACTATAACGCACCACCAAACATTTTAGCGCATACTGATAGTGCTAAATACTAAATTACGCAATTACACACTATAACATACGATAGCATAATACACACACTATGGCAACGTGAAACACAACGTAATACACTTTAACACAGATACTATACACTATTACACACTGTAACACACTTCACTCTATAACATACTTTAATCTACAGTAACACACAAAATAACACTAGAACACATAATAAAATATATTACACTGGAAGACAGTATAGTCCACTAAAGTCAACTAGAATAGACTATAAATGCGACAAGACGAACTGTAATACACTATTACACTAAAATACACTATAACGTACCACAAAACATTTTAGCGCATTATAGCATCCGCGTTGTCACACCATAACACTATGTTACATTATAACGCTTTAGATAATGCATGATACAACACGATAATACACTATAATACGCTAAAACGGACTCTAGAGCACTTTCACACACAAGATACACTAGTAAATACTAAATTACGCAATTACACACTATAACATACGATAGCATAAGACACACACTATGGCAACGTGAAACACAACGTAATACACGTTATCACGGATACTATACACTATTGCACACTATAACATACTTTAATCTACTGTAACACACAAAATAACACTAGAACACACAATAACACGCTATACACTGGTATAGTCCACTAAAGTAAACTATAATACACTAGAATAGACTATAAATGCGACAAGACGAATGGTAATACCGCAGAAAACGACAATACAAACTGTAATTACACTAAATTACACTAAAATACACTATAACGCACCACAAAACATTTTAGCGCATACTGATAGTGTTAAATACTAAATTACGCAATTACACACTATAACATACGATAGCATAATACACGCACTATGGCAACGTGCAACACAACGTAATACACTTTAACACGGATCCTATACACTATTACACACTATAACATACTTTAATCTACTGTAACACACAAAATAACACTAGAACATAATAAAATATAATACACGCTATTAATACACTGGAAGACAGTATAGTCCACTAAAGTAAACTATAATACACTAGAATAGACTATAAATGTGACAAGACGAACTGTAATACCCCAGAATACGATAATACAAACTGCAATACACTATTACACTAAAATACACTATAACGCGCCACAAAACATTTTAGCGCATACTGATACAGAGTTAAATACTAAATTACGCAATTACACACTATAACATACGATAGCATAATACACACACTATGGCTACGTGAAACACAACGTAATACACGTTAACACGGATACCATACACTATTACACACTATAACATACTTTAATCTACTGTAACACACAAAATAACACTAGAACACATAATAAAATATAATACACGCTATAATACACTGGAGGACAGTATAGTCCACTAAAGTAAACTATAATACACTAGAATAGACTATCAATGCGACAAGACGAACTGTAATACCCCAGAATACGATAATAGAAATTGTAATACACTATTACACTAAAATACCACACAACGCACCACAAAACATTTTAGCGCATACTTATAGTGTTAAATACTAAATTACGCAATTACACACGATAGCATAGTACACACACTATGGCAACGTGAAACACAACGTAATACATTTAACACGGATACTATACACTATTACACACTGTAACACACATTAATCTACTGTAGTGTTATGTAGTATTAGTAAATAACACTAGAACACATAATAAAATATAATACACGCTGTAATACACTGGTATAGTCCACTAAAGTAAACTATAATACACTAGAATAGACTATAAATGCGACAATTCGAACTGTAATACCCCAGAATACGATAATACAAACTGTAATACACTATTACACTAAAATACACTATAACGCACCACAAAACATTTTAGCGCATTTTAGCATCCGCGTTGTCACACCAAACACTATGTTACATTATAACGCATTAGATAATGCATTATACAACACGATAATACACTATAATACCCTAAAACGGACTAGAGCACTTTCACACACAAGATACACTAGTAAATACTAAATTACGCAATTATGCAACGTGAAACACAACGTAATACACGTTATCACGGATACTATACACTATTGCACACTATAACATACTTTAATCTACTGTAACACACAAAATAACACTAGAACACACAATAACACACTGGTATAGTCCACTAAAGTAAACTATAATACACTAGAATAGACTATAAATGCGACAAGACGAACGGTAATACCGCAGAAAACGACAATACAAACTGTAATTACACTAAATTACACTAAAATACACTATAACGCACCACAAAACATTTTAGCGCATACTGATAGTGTTAAATACTAAATTACGCAATTACACACTATAACATACGATAGCATAATACACGCACTATGGCAACGTGCAACACAACGTAATACACTTTAACACGGATCCTATACACTATTACACACTATAACATACTTTAATCTACTGTAACACACAAAATAACACTAGAACATAATAAAATATAATACACGCTATTAATACACTGGAAGACAGTATAGTCCACTAAAGTAAACTATAATACAGTAGAATAGACTATAAATGTGACAAGACGAACTGTAATACCCCAGAATACGATAATACAAACTGCAATACACTATTACACTAAAATACACTATAACGCACCACAAAACATTTTAGCGCATACTGATACAGAGTTAAATACTAAATTACGCAATTACACACTATAACATACGATAGCATAATACACACACTATGGCTACGTGAAACACAACGTAATACACGTTAACACGGATACTATACACTATTACACGCTATTACACAATTTAATCTACTGTAACACACAAAATAACACTAGAACACATAATAAAATATAATACACGCTATTATACACTGGAAGACAGTATAGTCCACTAAAGTAAACTATAATACACTAGAATAGAATACCAATGCGACAAGACGAACTGTAATACCCCAGAATACGATAATACAAAACTGTAATACACTATTACACTAAAATACACTATAACGCACCACCAAACATTTTAGCGCATACTGATAGTGCTAAATACTAAATTACGCAATTACACACTATAACATACGATAGCATAATACACACACTATGGCAACGTGAAACACAACGTAATACACTTTAACACAGATACTATACACTATTACACACTGTAACACACTTCACTCTATAACATACTTTAATCTACAGTAACACACAAAATATCACTAGAACACATAATAAAATATATTACACTGGAAGACAGTATAGTCCACTAAAGTCAACTAGAATAGACTATAAATGCGACAAGACGAACTGTAATACCCCAGAATACGATAATACAAATTGTAATACACTATTACACTAAAATACACTATAACGCACCACAAAACATTTTAGCGCATACTGATACAGAGCTAAATACTAAATTACGCAATTACACACTATAACATACGATAGCATAATACACACACTATGGCTACGTGAAACACAACGTAATACACGTTAACACGGATACTATACACTATTACACACTATAACATACTTTAATCTACTGTAACACACAAAATAACACTAGAACACATAATAAAATATAATACACGCTATAATACACTGGAGGACACTAGAATAGACTATCAATGCGACAAGACGAACTGTAATACCCCAGAATACGATAATACAAATTGTAATACACTATTACACTAAAATACACTATAACGCACCACAAAACATTTTAGCGCATACTGATACAGTGTTAAATACTAAATTACGCAATTACACACGATAGCATAACACACACACTATGGCAACGTGAAACACAACGTAATACATTTAACACGGATACTATACACTATTACACACTGTAACACACTTTAATCTACTGTAGTTACTGTAGTATTAGTAAATAACACTAGAACACATAATAAAATATAATACACGCTGTAATACACTGGTATAGTCCACTAAAGTAAACTATAATACACTAGAATAGACTATAAATGCGACAAGTCGAACTGTAATACCCCAGAATACGATAATACAAACTGTAATACACTATTACACTAAAATACACTATAACGCACCACAAAACATTTTAGCGCATTTTAGCATCCGCGTTGTCACACCAAACACTATGTTACATTATAACGCATTAGATAATGCATTATACAACACGATAATACACTATAATACCCTAAAACGGACTAGAGCTCTTTCACACACAAGATACACTAGTAAATACTACATTACGCAATTACACACTATAACATACGATAGCATAATACACACACTATGGCAACGTGAAACACAACGTAATACACTTCAACACGGATACTATACACTATAACATACTTTAATCTACTGTAACACACAAAATAACACTAGAACACATAATAACACGCTATACACTGGAAGACAGTATAGTCCACTAAAGTAAACTATAATACACTAGAATAGACTATAAATGCGACAAGATGAACTGTAATACCCCAGAATACGACAATACAAACTGTAATACACTAAAATACACTATAACGCACCACAAAACATTTTAGCGCATACTGATACAGTGTTAAATACTAAATTACGCAATTACACACACTATGGCAACGTGAAACACAACGTAATACACTTTCACACGGATAAAATACACTATTACACACTATAACATACTTTAATCTACTAACACACAAAATAACACTAGAACACATAATAATATATAATACACGCTATAATATACTGGAAGACAGTATATTCCACTAAAGTAAACTACAATACACTAGAATAGACTATAAAGGCGATAAGACGAACTGTAATACATCAGAATACGATAATACATACTGTAATACACTATTACACTAAACTACATTATAACGCACCACAAAACATTTTAGCGCATTATAGCATCCGCGTTGTCACACCATAACACTATGTTACATTATAACGCATTAGATAATTCATTATAAAACACGATAATACCCTAAAACGGACTCTAGAGCACTTTCACACACAAGATACACTAGTAAATACTAATTCACGCAATTACACACTATAACATACGATAGCATAATACACACACTATGGCAACGTGAAACACAACGTAATACACTTTAACACGGATACTATACACTATTACACACTATTACACAATTTAATCTACTGTAACACACAAAATAACACTAGAACACATAATAAAATATAATACACGCTATTATACACTGGATGACAGTATAGTCCACTAAAGTAAACTATAATACACTAGAATAGAATACCAATGCGACAAGACGAACTGTAATACCCCAGAATACGATAATACAAAACTGTAATACACTATTACACTACAATACACTATAACGCACCACAAAACATTTTAGCGCATACTGATACAGTGTTAAATATTAAATTACGCAATTACACACGATAGCATAATACACATACTATGGCAACGTGAAACACAACGTAATACAGTTAACACGGATACTATACACTATTACACACTGCAACACACTATAATCTACTGTAACACACAAAATACCACTAGAACACATAATAAAATATAATACACGCTGTAATACACTGGTATAGTCCTGTAAAGTAATCTATAATACACTATAACAGTATAACAGATATAACAGAGCTTTATTTGTCGTTCGGTACCGAAGTACCGAACGAAACTACATAGCAGTCACAGAAAAAAAAAAAAAAGAACACAAGACACATAACCCCAACACAAACGTCCATCACAGTGACTCCAAACACCCCCTCACTGTGATGGAGGCAACAAAACTTCCCCTCTCTTCCCCACGCCCACGGACAGACAGCTCGTCCCCGACCAACCCGCACAGTCCCCGCACCGGGCGCTGAAACGTCCCGCGGCCGAACCGGGCGATGAAAGGCCCGCGACCAAGCCCGCGATCGAGCCGCACCGGGCACTAATTCCGCAGTCCAGCGATGAAAAGCCCCGCAGTCGAGCTGCACCGGGCGGTGTTCAGCTCCGCAGCCGAGCTGCACCGGGCACTGTTAAGTCCGCAGTCGAGCCGCACCAGCGATGAAAAGCCCCGCAGCCGAGCTGCACCGGGATGTTAAGCCCCGTAGCCGAGCTGCACCGGGCACTGTTGAGTCCAGCGGCCAAGCCGCAGCGGGATGTAAAGTCCAGCGGCCGAGCCGCACCGGGGTGTAAAGTCCAGCGGCCGAGCCGCAGCGGGTGATGTTAGGCCCCGCAGCCGAGCCGCAGCCCGCGCCGTGAGGAAGAGAAAAGCCCCCCCCCTCCCACACCCACACCCACCCCCACCCCCACCCCCACCACCCCCTCCCACACATACACAACCAAAAAAATATACAAAAACCATTCCAACACCGACACTCAACAAAAAAAAGACGGACAGACTGCTAGTCAGCCGCTGCCGTTAGGCGCCGCCACGTGATTTGTGATTGAATTGACTATAAATTGACTATAAATGCGACAAGGCGAACTGTAATACCCCAGAATACGATAATACAAACTGTAATACACTATTACACTAAAATACACTATAACGCACCACAAAACATTTTAGCGCATTTTAGCATCCGCGTTGTCACACCATAACACTATGTTACATTATAACGCATTAGATAATTCATTATACAACACGATAATAACCTAAAACGGACTCTAGAGCACTTTCACACCCAAGATACACCAGTAAATACTAACTTATGCAATTACACACTATAACATACGATAGCATAATACACACACTGTGGCAACGTGAAACACAACGTAATACACTTTAACACGGATATTATACACTATTAGACACTATAACATACTTTAATCTACTGTAATACACAAAATAACACTAGAACACATAATAAAATATAATACACCCTATAATACACTGGAAGACAGTATAGTCCACTAAAGTAAACTATAATACACTAGAATAGACTATAAATGCGACAAGACGAACTGTAATACACTATTACACTAAAATACACTATAACGTACCACAAAACATTTTAGCGCATTATAGTATCCGCGTTGTCACACCATAACACTATGTTACATTATAACGCTTTAGATAATGCATGATACAACACGATAATACACTATAATACCCTAAAACGGACTCTAGAGCACTTTCACACACAAGATACACTAGTAAATACTAAATTACGCAATTACACACTATAACATACGATAGCATAAGAAACACACTATCGCAACGTGAAACACAACGTAATACATGTTATCACGGATACTATACACTATTGCACACTATAACATACTTTAATCTACTGTAACACACAAAATAACACTAGAACACACAATAACACGCTATACACTGGTATAGTCCACTAAAGTAAACTATAATACACTAGAATAGACTATAAATGTGACAAGACGAACTGTAATACCCCAGAATACGATAATACAAACTGCAATACACTATTACACTAAAATACACTATAACGCACAACAAAACATTTTAGCGCATACTGATACAGAGCTAAATACTAAATTACGCAATTACACACTATAACATACGATAGCATAATACACACACTATGGCTACGTGAAACACAACGTAATACACGTTAACACGGATACTATACACTATTACACACTATAACATACTTTAATCTACTGTAACACACAAAATAACACTAGAACACATAATAAAATATAATACACGCTATAATACACTGGAGGACAGTATAGTCCACTAAAGTAAACTATAATACACTAGAATAGACTATCAATGCGACAAGACGAACTGTAATACCCCAGAATACGATAATACAAATTGTAATACACTATTACACTAAAATACACTATAACGCACCACAAAACATTTTAGCGCATACTGATACAGTGTTAAATACTAAATTACGCAATTACACACGATAGCATAATACACACACTATGGCAACGTGAAACACAACGTAATACATTTAACACGGATACTATACACTATTACACACTGTAACACACTTTAATCTACTGTAGTGTTACTGTAGTATTAGTAAATAACACTAGAACACATAATAAAATATAATACACGCTGTAATACACTGGTATACGATAATACAAATTGTAATACACTATTACACTAAAATACACTATAACGCACCACAAAACATTTTAGCGCATTTTAGCATCCGCGTTGTCACACCAAACACTATGTTACATTATAACGCATTAGATAATGCATTATACAACACGATAATACACTATAATACCCTAAAACGGACTAGAGCTCTTTCACACACAAGATACACTAGTAAATACTACATTACGCAATTACACACTATAACATACGATAGCATAATACACACACTATGGCAACGTGAAACACAACGTAATACACTTCAACACGGATACTATACACTATAACATACTTTAATCTACTGTAACACACAAAATAACACTAGAACACATAATAACACGCTATACACTGGAAGACAGTATAGTCCACTAAAGTAAACTATAATACACTAGAATAGACTATAAATGCGACAAGATGAACTGTAATACCCCAGAATACGACAATACAAACTGTAATACACTAAAATACACTATAACGCACCACAAAACATTTTAGCGCATACTGATACAGTGTTAAATACTAAATTACGCAATTACACACACTATGGCAACGTGAAACACAACGTAATACACTTTCACACGGATAAAATACACTATTACACACTATAACATACTTTAATCTACTAACACACAAAATAACACTAGAACACATAATAATATATAATACACGCTATAATATACTGGAAGACAGTATATTCCACTAAAGTAAACTACAATACAGTAGAATAGACTATAAAGGCGATAAGACGAACTGTAATACATCAGAATACGATAATACATACTGTAATACACTATTACACTAAACTACATTATAACGCACCACAAAACATTTTAGCGCATTATAGCATCCGCGTTGTCACACCATAACACTATGTTACATTATAACGCATTAGATAATTCATTATACAACACGATAATACCCTAAAACGGACTCTAGAGCACTTTCACACACAAGATACACTAGTAAATACTAATTCACGCAATTACACACTATAACATACGATAGCATAATACACACACTATGGCAACGTGAAACACAACGTAATACACTTTAACACGGATACTATACACTATTACACACTATTACACAATTTAATCTACTGTAACACACAAAATAACACTAGAACACATAATAAAATATAATACACGCTATTATACACTGGAAGACAGTATAGTCCACTAAAGTAAACTATAATACACTAGAATAGAATACCAATGCGACAAGACGAACTGTAATACCCCAGAATACGATAATACAAAACTGTAATACACTATTACACTAAAATACACTATAACGCACCACCAAACATTTTAGCGCATACTGATAGTGCTAAATACTAAATTACGCAATTACACACTATAACATACGATAGCATAATACACACACTATGGCAACGTGAAACACAACGTAATACACTTTAACACAGATACTATACACTATTACACACTGTAACACACTTCACTCTATAACATACTTTAATCTACAGTAACACACAAAATAACACTAGAACACATAATAAAATATATTACACTGGAAGACAGTATAGTCCACTAAAGTCAACTAGAATAGACTATAAATGCGACAAGACGAACTGTAATACCCCAGAATACGATAATACTAATTGTAATACACTATTACACTACAATACACTATAACGCACCACAAAACATTTTAGCGCATACTGATACAGTGTTAAATATTAAATTACGCAATTACACACGATAGCATAATACACATACTATGGCAACGTGAAACACAACGTAATACAGTTAACACGGATACTATACACTATTACACACTGCAACACACTATAATCTACTGTAACACACAAAATACCACTAGAACACATCATAAAATATAATACACGCTGTAATACACTGGTATAGTCCAGTAAAGTAATCTATAATACACTAGAATTGACTATAAATGCGACAAGGCGAACTGTAATACCCCAGAATACGATAATACAAACTGTAATACACTATTACACTAAAATACACTATAACGCACCACAAAACATTTTAGCGCATTTTAGCATCCGCGTTGTCACACTATTACACTAAAATACACTATAACGTACCACAAAACATTTTAGCGCATTATAGCATCCGCGTTGTCACACCATAACACTATGTTACATTATAACGCATTAGATAATTCATTATACAACAAGATAATAACCTAAAACGGACTCTAGAGCACTTTCACACCCAAGATACACCAGTAAATACTAACTTATGCAATTACACACTATAACATACGATAGCATAATACACACACTGTGGCAACGTGAAACACAACGTAATACACTTTAACACGGATATTATACACTATTAGACACTATAACATACTTTAATCTACTGTAATACACAAAATAACACTAGAACACATAATAAAATATAATACACCCTATAATACACTGGAAGACAGTATAGTCCACTACAGTAAACTATAACACACTAGAATAGACTATAAATGCGACAAGACGAACTGTAATACACTATTACACTAAAATACACTATAACGTACCACAAAACATTTTAGCGCATTATAGCATCCGCGTTGTCACACCATAACACTATGTTACATTATAACGCTTTAGATAATGCATGATACAACACGATAATACACTATAATACGCTAAAACGGACTCTAGAGCACTTTCACACACAAGATACACTAGTAAATACTAAATTACGCAATTACACACTATAACATACGATAGCATAAGACACACACTATGGCAACGTGAAACACAACGTAATACACGTTATCACGGATACTATACACTATTGCACACTATAACATACTTTAATCTACTGTAACACACAAAATAACACTAGAACACACAATAACACGCTATACACTGGTATAGTCCACTAAAGTAAACTATAATACACTAGAATAGACTATAAATGCGACAAGACGAATGGTAATACCGCAGAAAACGACAATACAAACTGTAATTACACTAAATTACACTAAAATACACTATAACGCACCACAAAACATTTTAGCGCATACTGATAGTGTTAAATACTAAATTACGCAATTACACACTATAACATACGATAGCATAATACACGCACTATGGCAACGTGCAACACAACGTAATACACTTTAACACGGATCCTATACACTATTACACACTATAACATACTTTAATCTACTGTAACACACAAAATAACACTAGAACACATAATAAAATATAATACACGCTATAATACACTGGAGGACAGTATAGTCCACTAAAGTAAACTATAATACACTAGAATAGACTATCAATGCGACAAGACGAACTGTAATACCCCAGAATACGATAATAGAAATTGTAATACACTATTACACTAAAATACCACACAACGCACCACAAAACATTTTAGCGCATACTTATAGTGTTAAATACTAAATTACGCAATTACACACGATAGCATAGTACACACACTATGGCAACGTGAAACACAACGTAATACATTTAACACGGATACTATACACTATTACACTGTAACACACTTTAATCTACTGTAGTGTTACTGTAGTATTAGTAAATAACACTAGAACACATAATAAAATATAATACACGCTGTAATACACTGGTATAGTCCACTAAAGTAAACTATAATACACTAGAATAGACTATAAATGCGACAATTCGAACTGTAATACCCCAGAATACGATAATACAAACTGTAATACACTATTACACTAAAATACACTATAACGCACCACAAAACATTTTAGCGCATTTTAGCATCCGCGTTGTCACACCAAACACTATGTTACATTATAACGCATTAGATAATGCATTATACAACACGATAATACACTATAATACCCTAAAACGGACTAGAGCACTTTCACACACAAGATACACTAGTAAATACTAAATTACGCAATTATGCAACGTGAAACACAACGTAATACACGTTATCACGGATACTATACACTATTGCACACTATAACATACTTTAATCTACTGTAACACACAAAATAACACTAGAACACACAATAACACACTGGTATAGTCCACTAAAGTAAACTATAATACACTAGAATAGACTATAAATGCGACAAGACGAACGGTAATACCGCAGAAAACGACAATACAAACTGTAATTACACTAAATTACACTAAAATACACTATAACGCACCACAAAACATTTTAGCGCATACTGATAGTGTTAAATACTAAATTACGCAATTACACACTATAACATACGATAGCATAATACACGCACTATGGCAACGTGCAACACAACGTAATACACTTTAACACGGATCCTATACACTATTACACACTATAACATACTTTAATCTACTGTAACACACAAAATAACACTAGAACATAATAAAATATAATACACGCTATTAATACACTGGAAGACAGTATAGTCCACTAAAGTAAACTATAATACAGTAGAATAGACTATAAATGTGACAAGACGAACTGTAATACCCCAGAATACGATAATACAAACTGCAATACACTATTACACTAAAATACACTATAACGCACCACAAAACATTTTAGCGCATACTGATACAGAGTTAAATACTAAATTACGCAATTACACACTATAACATACGATAGCATAATACACACACTATGGCTACGTGAAACACAACGTAATACACGTTAACACGGATACTATACACTATTACACACTATTACACAATTTAATCTACTGTAGCACTATCAGTATGCGCTAAAATGTTTGGTGGTGCGTTATAGTGTATTTTAGTGTAATAGTGTATTACAGTTTTGTATTATCGTATTCTGGGGTATTACAGTTCGTCTTGTCGCATTGGTATTCTATTCTAGTGTATTATAGTTTACTTTAGTGGACTATACTGTCTTCCAGTGTATAATAGCGTGTATTATATTTTATTATGTGTTCTAGTGTTATTTTGTGTGTTACAGTAGATTAAATTGTGTAATAGTGTGTAATAGTGTATAGTATCCGTGTTAACGTGTATTACGTTGTGTTTCACGTAGCCATAGTGTGTGTATTATGCTATCGTATGTTATAGTGTGTAATTGCGTAATTTAGTATTTAACTCTGTATCAGTATGCGCTAAAATGTTTTGTGGTGCGTTATAGTGTATTTTAGTGTAATAGTGTATTGCAGTTTGTATTATCGTATTCTGGGGTATTACAGTTCGTCTTGTCACATTTATAGTCTATTCTACTGTATTATAGTTTACTTTAGTGGACTATACTGTCTTCCAGTGTATTAATAGCGTGTATTATATTTTATTATGTTCTAGTGTTATTTTGTGTGTTACAGTAGATTAAAGTATGTTATAGTGTGTAATAGTGTATAGGATCCGTGTTAAAGTGTATTACGTTGTGTTGCACGTTGCCATAGTGCGTGTATTATGCTATCGTATGTTATAGTGTGTAATTGCGTAATTTAGTATTTAACACTATCAGTATGCGCTAAAATGTTTTGTGGTGCGTTATAGTGTATTTTAGTGTAATTTAGTGTAATTACAGTTTGTATTGTCGTTTTCTGCGGTATTACCGTTCGTCTTGTCGCATTTATAGTCTATTCTAGTGTATTATAGTTTACTTTAGTGGACTATACCAGTGTGTTATTGTGTGTTCTAGTGTTATTTTGTGTGTTACAGTAGATTAAAGTATGTTATAGTGTGCAATAGTGTATAGTATCCGTGATAACGTGTATTACGTTGTGTTTCACGTTGCATAATTGCGTAATTTAGTATTTACTAGTGTATCTTGTGTGTGAAAGTGCTCTAGTCCGTTTTAGGGTATTATAGTGTATTATCGTGTTGTATAATGCATTATCTAATGCGTTATAATGTAACATAGTGTTTGGTGTGACAACGCGGATGCTAAAATGCGCTAAAATGTTTTGTGGTGCGTTATAGTGTATTTTAGTGTAATAGTGTATTACAGTTTGTATTATCGTATTCTGGGGTATTACAGTTCGAATTGTCGCATTTATAGTCTATTCTAGTGTATTATAGTTTACTTTAGTGGACTATACCAGTGTATTACAGCGTGTATTATATTTTATTATGTGTTCTAGTGTTATTTACTAATACTACAGTAACACTACAGTAGATTAAAGTGTGTTACAGTGTAATAGTGTATAGTATCCGTGTTAAATGTATTACGTTGTGTTTCACGTTGCCATAGTGTGTGTACTATGCTATCGTGTGTAATTGCGTAATTTAGTATTTAACACTATAAGTATGCGCTAAAATGTTTTGTGGTGCGTTGTGTGGTATTTTAGTGTAATAGTGTATTACAATTTCTATTATCGTATTCTGGGGTATTACAGTTCGTCTTGTCGCATTGATAGTCTATTCTAGTGTATTATAGTTTACTTTAGTGGACTATACTGTCCTCCAGTGTATTATAGCGTGTATTATATTTTATTATGTGTTCTAGTGTTATTTTGTGTGTTACAGTAGATTAAAGTATGTTATAGTGTGTAATAGTGTATAGGATCCGTGTTAAAGTGTATTACGTTGTGTTGCACGTTGCCATAGTGCGTGTATTATGCTATCGTATGTTATAGTGTGTAATTGCGTAATTTAGTATTTAACACTATCAGTATGCGCTAAAATGTTTTGTGGTGCGTTATAGTGTATTTTAGTGTAATTTAGTGTAATTACAGTTTGTATTGTCGTTTTCTGCGGTATTACCATTCGTCTTGTCGCATTTATAGTCTATTCTAGTGTATTATAGTTTACTTTAGTGGACTATACCAGTGTATAGCGTGTTATTGTGTGTTCTAGTGTTATTTTGTGTGTTACAGTAGATTAAAGTATGTTATAGTGTGCAATAGTGTATAGTATCCGTGATAACGTGTATTACGTTGTGTTTCACGTTGCCATAGTGTGTGTCTTATGCTATCGTATGTTATAGTGTGTAATTGCGTAATTTAGTATTTACTAGTGTATCTTGTGTGTGAAAGTGCTCTAGAGTCCGTTTTAGCGTATTATAGTGTATTATCGTGTTGTATCATGCATTATCTAAAGCGTTATAATGTAACATAGTGTTATGGTGTGACAACGCGGATGCTATAATGCGCTAAAATGTTTTGTGGTACGTTATAGTGTATTTTAGTGTAATAGTGTATTACAGTTCGTCTTGTCGCATTTATAGTCTATTCTAGTGTGTTATAGTTTACTGTAGTGGACTATACTGTCTTCCAGTGTATTATAGGGTGTATTATATTTTATTATGTGTTCTAGTGTTATTTTGTGTATTACAGTAGATTAAAGTATGTTATAGTGTCTAATAGTGTATAATATCCGTGTTAAAGTGTATTACGTTGTGTTTCACGTTGCCACAGTGTGTGTATTATGCTATCGTATGTTATAGTGTGTAATTGCATAAGTTAGTATTTACTGGTGTATCTTGGGTGTGAAAGTGCTCTAGAGTCCGTTTTAGGTTATTATCTTGTTGTATAATGAATTATCTAATGCGTTATAATGTAACATAGTGTTATGGTGTGACAACGCGGATGCTATAATGCGCTAAAATGTTTTGTGGTACGTTATAGTGTATTTTAGTGTAATAGTGTGACAACGCGGATGCTAAAATGCGCTAAAATGTTTTGTGGTGCGTTATAGTGTATTTTAGTGTAATAGTGTATTACAGTTTGTATTATCGTATTCTGGGGTATTACAGTTCGCCTTGTCGCATTTATAGTCAATTCTAGTGTATTATAGATTACTTTACTGGACTATACCAGTGTATTACAGCGTGTATTATATTTTATGATGTGTTCTAGTGGTATTTTGTGTGTTACAGTAGATTATAGTGTGTTGCAGTGTGTAATAGTGTATAGTATCCGTGTTAACTGTATTACGTTGTGTTTCACGTTGCCATAGTATGTGTATTATGCTATCGTGTGTAATTGCGTAATTTAATATTTAACACTGTATCAGTATGCGCTAAAATGTTTTGTGGTGCGTTATAGTGTATTGTAGTGTAATAGTGTATTACAATTAGTATTATCGTATTCTGGGGTATTACAGTTCGTCTTGTCGCATTTATAGTCTATTCTAGTTGACTTTAGTGGACTATACTGTCTTCCAGTGTAATATATTTTATTATGTGTTCTAGTGTTATTTTGTGTGTTACTGTAGATTAAAGTATGTTATAGAGTGAAGTGTGTTACAGTGTGTAATAGTGTATAGTATCTGTGTTAAAGTGTATTACGTTGTGTTTCACGTTGCCATAGTGTGTGTATTATGCTATCGTATGTTATAGTGTGTAATTGCGTAATTTAGTATTTAGCACTATCAGTATGCGCTAAAATGTTTGGTGGTGCGTTATAGTGTATTTTAGTGTAATAGTGTATTACAGTTTTGTATTATCGTATTCTGGGGTATTACAGTTCGTCTTGTCGCATTGGTATTCTATTCTAGTGTATTATAGTTTACTTTAGTGGACTATACTGTCTTCCAGTGTATAATAGCGTGTATTATATTTTATTATGTGTTCTAGTGTTATTTTGTGTGTTACAGTAGATTAAATTGTGTAATAGTGTGTAATAGTGTATAGTATCCGTGTTAAAGTGTATTACGTTGTGTTTCACGTTGCCATAGTGTGTGTATTATGCTATCGTATGTTATAGTGTGTAATTGCGTGAATTAGTATTTACTAGTGTATCTTGTGTGTGAAAGTGCTCTAGAGTCCGTTTTAGGGTATTATCGTGTTGTATAATGAATTATCTAATGCGTTATAATGTAACATAGTGTTATGGTGTGACAACGCGGATGCTATAATGCGCTAAAATGTTTTGTGGTGCGTTATAATGTAGTTTAGTGTAATAGTGTATTACAGTATGTATTATCGTATTCTGATGTATTACAGTTCGTCTTATCGCCTTTATAGTCTATTCTACTGTATTGTAGTTTACTTTAGTGGAATATACTGTCTTCCAGTATATTATAGCGTGTATTATATATTATTATGTGTTCTAGTGTTATTTTGTGTGTTAGTAGATTAAAGTATGTTATAGTGTGTAATAGTGTATTTTATCCGTGTGAAAGTGTATTACGTTGTGTTTCACGTTGCCATAGTGTGTGTAATTGCGTAATTTAGTATTTAACACTGTATCAGTATGCGCTAAAATGTTTTGTGGTGCGTTATAGTGTATTTTAGTGTATTACAGTTTGTATTGTCGTATTCTGGGGTATTACAGTTCATCTTGTCGCATTTATAGTCTATTCTAGTGTATTATAGTTTACTTTAGTGGACTATACTGTCTTCCAGTGTATAGCGTGTTATTATGTGTTCTAGTGTTATTTTGTGTGTTACAGTAGATTAAAGTATGTTATAGTGTATAGTATCCGTGTTGAAGTGTATTACGTTGTGTTTCACGTTGCCATAGTGTGTGTATTATGCTATCGTATGTTATAGTGTGTAATTGCGTAATGTAGTATTTACTAGTGTATCTTGTGTGTGAAAGAGCTCTAGTCCGTTTTAGGGTATTATAGTGTATTATCGTGTTGTATAATGCATTATCTAATGCGTTATAATGTAACATAGTGTTTGGTGTGACAACGCGGATGCTAAAATGCGCTAAAATGTTTTGTGGTGCGTTATAGTGTATTTTAGTGTAATAGTGTATTACAATTTGTATTATCGTATACCAGTGTATTACAGCGTGTATTATATTTTATTATGTGTTCTAGTGTTATTTACTAATACTACAGTAACACTACAGTAGATTAAAGTGTGTTACAGTGTGTAATAGTGTATAGTATCCGTGTTAAATGTATTACGTTGTGTTTCACGTTGCCATAGTGTGTGTATTATGCTATCGTGTGTAATTGCGTAATTTAGTATTTAACACTGTATCAGTATGCGCTAAAATGTTTTGTGGTGCGTTATAGTGTATTTTAGTGTAATAGTGTATTACAATTTGTATTATCGTATTCTGGGGTATTACAGTTCGTCTTGTCGCATTGATAGTCTATTCTAGTGTATTATAGTTTACTTTAGTGGACTATACTGTCCTCCAGTGTATTATAGCGTGTATTATATTTTATTATGTGTTCTAGTGTTATTTTGTGTGTTACAGTAGATTAAAGTATGTTATAGTGTGTAATAGTGTATAGTATCCGTGTTAACGTGTATTACGTTGTGTTTCACGTAGCCATAGTGTGTGTATTATGCTATCGTATGTTATAGTGTGTAATTGCGTAATTTAGTATTTAGCTCTGTATCAGTATGCGCTAAAATGTTTTGTTGTGCGTTATAGTGTATTTTAGTGTAATAGTGTATTGCAGTTTGTATTATCGTATTCTGGGGTATTACAGTTCGTCTTGTCACATTTATAGTCTATTCTAGTGTATTATAGTTTACTTTAGTGGACTATACCAGTGTATAGCGTGTTATTGTGTGTTCTAGTGTTATTTTGTGTGTTACAGTAGATTAAAGTATGTTATAGTGTGCAATAGTGTATAGTATCCGTGATAACATGTATTACGTTGTGTTTCACGTTGCGATAGTGTGTTTCTTATGCTATCGTATGTTATAGTGTGTAATTGCGTAATTTAGTATTTACTAGTGTATCTTGTGTGTGAAAGTGCTCTAGAGTCCGTTTTAGGGTATTATAGTGTATTATCGTGTTGTATCATGCATTATCTAAAGCGTTATAATGTAACATAGTGTTATGGTGTGACAACGCGGATACTATAATGCGCTAAAATGTTTTGTGGTACGTTATAGTGTATTTTAGTGTAATAGTGTATTACAGTTCGTCTTGTCGCATTTATAGTCTATTCTAGTGTATTATAGTTTACTTTAGTGGACTATACTGTCTTCCAGTGTATTATAGGGTGTATTATATTTTATTATGTGTTCTAGTGTTATTTTGTGTATTACAGTAGATTAAAGTATGTTATAGTGTCTAATAGTGTATAATATCCGTGTTAAAGTGTATTACGTTGTGTTTCACGTTGCCACAGTGTGTGTATTATGCTATCGTATGTTATAGTGTGTAATTGCATAAGTTAGTATTTACTGGTGTATCTTGGGTGTGAAAGTGCTCTAGAGTCCGTTTTAGGTTATTATCGTGTTGTATAATGAATTATCTAATGCGTTATAATGTAACATAGTGTTATGGTGTGACAACGCGGATGCTAAAATGCGCTAAAATGTTTTGTGGTGCGTTATAGTGTATTTTAGTGTAATAGTGTATTACAGTTTGTATTATCGTATTCTGGGGTATTACAGTTCGCCTTGTCGCATTTATAGTCAATTTATAGTCAATTCAATCACAAATCACGTGGCGGCGCCTAACGGCAGCGGCTGACTAGCAGTCTGTCCGTCTTTTTTTTGTTGAGTGTCGGTGTTGGGATGGTTTTTGTATATTTTTTTGGTTGTGTATGTGTGGGAGGGGGTGGTGGGGGTGGGGGTGGGGGTGGGTGTGGGTGTGGGAGGGGGGGGGCTTTTCTCTTCCTCACGGCGCGGGCTGCGGCTCGGCTGCGGGGCCTAACATCACCCGCTGCGGCTCGGCCGCTGGACTTTACACCCCGGTGCGGCTCGGCCGCTGGACTTTACATCCCGCTGCGGCTTGGCCGCTGGACTCAACAGTGCCCGGTGCAGCTCGGCTACGGGGCTTAACATCCCGGTGCAGCTCGGCTGCGGGGCTTTTCATCGCTGGTGCGGCTCGACTGCGGACTTAACAGTGCCCGGTGCAGCTCGGCTGCGGAGCTGAACACCGCCCGGTGCAGCTCGACTGCGGGGCTTTTCATCGCTGGACTGCGGAATTAGTGCCCGGTGCGGCTCGATCGCGGGCTTGGTCGCGGGCCTTTCATCGCCCGGTTCGGCCGCGGGACGTTTCAGCGCCCGGTGCGGGGACTGTGCGGGTTGGTCGGGGACGAGCTGTCTGTCCGTGGGCGTGGGGAAGAGAGGGGAAGTTTTGTTGCCTCCATCACAGTGAGGGGGTGTTTGGAGTCACTGTGATGGACGTTTGTGTTGGGGTTATGTGTCTTGTGTTCTTTTTTTTTTTTTTCTGTGACTGCTATGTAGTTTCGTTCGGTACTTCGGTACCGAACGACAAATAAAGCTCTATACACTTTAACACAGATACTATACACTATTACACACTGTAACACACTTCACTCTATAACATACTTTAATCTACAGTAACACACAAAATATCACTAGAACACATAATAAAATATATTACACTGGAAGACAGTATAGTCCACTAAAGTCAACTAGAATAGACTATAAATGCGACAAGACGAACTGTAATACCCCAGAATACGATAATACAAATTGTAATACACTATTACACTAAAATACACTATAACGCACCACAAAACATTTTAGCGCATACTGATACAGAGCTAAATACTAAATTACGCAATTACACACTATAACATACGATAGCATAATACACACACTATGGCTACGTGAAACACAACGTAATACACGTTAACACGGATACTATACACTATTACACACTATAACATACTTTAATCTACTGTAACACACAAAATAACACTAGAACACATAATAAAATATAATACACGCTATAATACACTGGAGGACACTAGAATAGACTATCAATGCGACAAGACGAACTGTAATACCCCAGAATACGATAATACAAATTGTAATACACTATTACACTAAAATACACTATAACGCACCACAAAACATTTTAGCGCATACTGATACAGTGTTAAATACTAAATTACGCAATTACACACGATAGCATAACACACACACTATGGCAACGTGAAACACAACGTAATACATTTAACACGGATACTATACACTATTACACACTGTAACACACTTTAATCTACTGTAGTGTTACTGTAGTATTAGTAAATAACACTAGAACACATAATAAAATATAATACACGCTGTAATACACTGGTATAGTCCACTAAAGTAAACTATAATACACTAGAATAGACTATAAATGCGACAAGTCGAACTGTAATACCCCAGAATACGATAATACAAACTGTAATACACTATTACACTAAAATACACTATAACGCACCACAAAACATTTTAGCGCATTTTAGCATCCGCGTTGTCACACCAAACACTATGTTACATTATAACGCATTAGATAATGCATTATACAACACGATAATACACTATAATACCCTAAAACGGACTAGAGCTCTTTCACACACAAGATACACTAGTAAATACTACATTACGCAATTACACACTATAACATACGATAGCATAATACACACACTATGGCAACGTGAAACACAACGTAATACACTTCAACACGGATACTATACACTATAACATACTTTAATCTACTGTAACACACAAAATAACACTAGAACACATAATAACACGCTATACACTGGAAGACAGTATAGTCCACTAAAGTAAACTATAATACACTAGAATAGACTATAAATGCGACAAGATGAACTGTAATACCCCAGAATACGACAATACAAACTGTAATACACTAAAATACACTATAACGCACCACAAAACATTTTAGCGCATACTGATACAGTGTTAAATACTAAATTACGAAATTACACACACTATGGCAACGTGAAACACAACGTAATACACTTTCACACGGATAAAATACACTATTACACACTATAACATACTTTAATCTACTAACACACAAAATAACACTAGAACACATAATAATATATAATACACGCTATAATATACTGGAAGACAGTATATTCCACTAAAGTAAACTACAATACACTAGAATAGACTATAAAGGCGATAAGACGAACTGTAATACATCAGAATACGATAATACATACTGTAATACACTATTACACTAAACTACATTATAACGCACCACAAAACATTTTAGCGCATTATAGCATCCGCGTTGTCACACCATAACACTATGTTACATTATAACGCATTAGATAATTCATTATAAAACACGATAATACCCTAAAACGGACTCTAGAGCACTTTCACACACAAGATACTCTAGTAAATACTAATTCACGCAATTACACACTATAACATACGATAGCATAATACACACACTATGGCAACGTGAAACACAACGTAATACACTTTAACACGGATACTATACACTATTACACACTATTACACAATTTAATCTACTGTAACACACAAAATAACACTAGAACACATAATAAAATATAATACACGCTATTATACACTGGATGACAGTATAGTCCACTAAAGTAAACTATAATACACTAGAATAGAATACCAATGCGACAAGACGAACTGTAATACCCCAGAATACGATAATACAAAACTGTAATACACTATTACACTACAATACACTATAACGCACCACAAAACATTTTAGCGCATACTGATACAGTGTTAAATATTAAATTACGCAATTACACACGATAGCATAATACACATACTATGGCAACGTGAAACACAACGTAATACAGTTAACACGGATACTATACACTATTACACACTGCAACACACTATAATCTACTGTAACACACAAAATACCACTAGAACACATAATAAAATATAATACACGCTGTAATACACTGGTATAGTCCAGTAAAGTAATCTATAATACACTATAACAGTATAACAGATATAACAGAGCTTTATTTGTCGTTCGGTACCGAAGTACCGAACGAAACTACATAGCAGTCACAGAAAAAAAAAAAAAAGAACACAAGACACATAACCCCAACACAAACGTCCATCACAGTGACTCCAAACACCCCCTCACTGTGATGGAGGCAACAAAACTTCCCCTCTCTTCCCCACGCCCACGGACAGACAGCTCGTCCCCGACCAACCCGCACAGTCCCCGCACCGGGCGCTGAAACGTCCCGCGGCCGAACCGGGCGATGAAAGGCCCGCGACCAAGCCTTGCGCAGCTAAGTCCCGTGGTCGAGCCGCACCGGGCACTAATTCCGCAGTCCAGCGATGAAAAGCCCCGCAGTCGAGCTGCACCGGGCGGTGTTCAGCTCCGCAGCCGAGCTGCACCGGGCACTGTTAAGTCCGCAGTCGAGCCGCACCAGCGATGAAAAGCCCCGCAGCCGAGCTGCACCGGGATGTTAAGCCCCGTAGCCGAGCTGCACCGGGCACTGTTGAGTCCAGCGGCCAAGCCGCAGCGGGATGTAAAGTCCAGCGGCCGAGCCGCACCGGGGTGTAAAGTCCAGCGGCCGAGCCGCAGCGGGTGATGTTAGGCCCCGCAGCCGAGCCGCAGCCCGCGCCGTGAGGAAGAGAAAAGCCCCCCCCCTCCCACACCCACACCCACCCCCACCCCCACCCCCACCACCCCCTCCCACACATACACAACCAAAAAAATATACAAAAACCATCCCAACACCGACACTCAACAAAAAAAAGACGGACAGACTGCTAGTCCGCCGCTGCCGTTAGGCGCCGCCACGTGATTTGTGATTGAATTGACTATAAATTGACTATAAATGCGACAAGGCGAACTGTAATACCCCAGAATACGATAATACAAACTGTAATACACTATTACACTAAAATACACTATAACGCACCACAAAACACTTTAGCGCATTTTAGCATCCGCGTTGTCACACCATAACACTATGTTACATTATAACGCATTAGATAATTCATTATACAACACGATAATAACCTAAAACGGACTCTAGAGCACTTTCACACCCAAGATACACCAGTAAATACTAACTTATGCAATTACACACTATAACATACGATAGCATAATACACACACTGTGGCAACGTGAAACACAACGTAATACACTTTAACACGGATATTATACACTATTAGACACTATAACATACTTTAATCTACTGTAATACACAAAATAACACTAGAACACATAATAAAATATAATACACCCTATAATACACTGGAAGACAGTATAGTCCACTAAAGTAAACTATAATACACTAGAATAGACTATAAATGCGACAAGACGAACTGTAATACACTATTACACTAAAATACACTATAACGTACCACAAAACATTTTAGCGCATTATAGTATCCGCGTTGTCACACCATAACACTATGTTACATTATAACGCTTTAGATAATGCATGATACAACACGATAATACACTATAATACCCTAAAACGGACTCTAGAGCACTTTCACACACAAGATACACTAGTAAATACTAAATTACGCAATTACACACTATAACATACGATAGCATAAGAAACACACTATCGCAACGTGAAACACAACGTAATACATGTTATCACGGATACTATACACTATTGCACACTATAACATACTTTAATCTACTGTAACACACAAAATAACACTAGAACACACAATAACACGCTATACACTGGTATAGTCCACTAAAGTAAACTATAATACACTAGAATAGACTATAAATGTGACAAGACGAACTGTAATACCCCAGAATACGATAATACAAACTGCAATACACTATTACACTAAAATACACTATAACGCACAACAAAACATTTTAGCGCATACTGATACAGAGCTAAATACTAAATTACGCAATTACACACTATAACATACGATAGCATAATACACACACTATGGCTACGTGAAACACAACGTAATACACGTTAACACGGATACTATACACTATTACACACTATAACATACTTTAATCTACTGTAACACACAAAATAACACTAGAACACATAATAAAATATAATACACGCTATAATACACTGGAGGACAGTATAGTCCACTAAAGTAAACTATAATACACTAGAATAGACTATCAATGCGACAAGACGAACTGTAATACCCCAGAATACGATAATACAAATTGTAATACACTATTACACTAAAATACACTATAACGCACCACAAAACATTTTAGCGCATACTGATACAGTGTTAAATACTAAATTACGCAATTACACACGATAGCATAATACACACACTATGGCAACGTGAAACACAACGTAATACATTTAACACGGATACTATACACTATTACACACTGTAACACACTTTAATCTACTGTAGTGTTACTGTAGTATTAGTAAATAACACTAGAACACATAATAAAATATAATACACGCTGTAATACACTGGTATACGATAATACAAATTGTAATACACTATTACACTAAAATACACTATAACGCACCACAAAACATTTTAGCGCATTTTAGCATCCGCGTTGTCACACCAAACACTATGTTACATTATAACGCATTAGATAATGCATTATACAACACGATAATACACTATAATACCCTAAAACGGACTAGAGCTCTTTCACACACAAGATACACTAGTAAATACTACATTACGCAATTACACACTATAACATACGATAGCATAATACACACACTATGGCAACGTGAAACACAACGTAATACACTTCAACACGGATACTATACACTATAACATACTTTAATCTACTGTAACACACAAAATAACACTAGAACACATAATAACACGCTATACACTGGAAGACAGTATAGTCCACTAAAGTAAACTATAATACACTAGAATAGACTATAAATGCGACAAGATGAACTGTAATACCCCAGAATACGACAATACAAACTGTAATACACTAAAATACACTATAACGCACCACAAAACATTTTAGCGCAACATACAGTGTTAAATACTAAATTACGCAATTACACACACTATGGCAACGTGAAACACAACGTAATACACTTTCACACGGATAAAATACACTATTACACACTATAACATACTTTAATCTACTAACACACAAAATAACACTAGAACACATAATAATATATAATACACGCTATAATATACTGGAAGACAGTATATTCCACTAAAGTAAACTACAATACAGTAGAATAGACTATAAAGGCGATAAGACGAACTGTAATACATCAGAATACGATAATACATACTGTAATACACTATTACACTAAACTACATTATAACGCACCACAAAACATTTTAGCGCATTATAGCATCCGCGTTGTCACACCATAACACTATGTTACATTATAACGCATTAGATAATTCATTATACAACACGATAATACCCTAAAACGGACTCTAGAGCACTTTCACACACAAGATACACTAGTAAATACTAATTCACGCAATTACACACTATAACATACGATAGCATAATACACACACTATGGCAACGTGAAACACAACGTAATACACTTTAACACGGATACTATACACTATTACACACTATTACACAATTTAATCTACTGTAACACACAAAATAACACTAGAACACATAATAAAATATAATACACGCTATTATACACTGGAAGACAGTATAGTCCACTTAAGTAAACTATAATACACTAGAATAGAATACCAATGCGACAAGACGAACTGTAATACCCCAGAATACGATAATACAAAACTGTAATACACTATTACACTAAAATACACTATAACGCACCACCAAACATTTTAGCGCATACTGATAGTGCTAAATACTAAATTACGCAATTACACACTATAACATACGATAGCATAATACACACACTATGGCAACGTGAAACACAACGTAATACACTTTAACACAGATACTATACACTATTACACACTGTAACACACTTCACTCTATAACATACTTTAATCTACAGTAACACACAAAATAACACTAGAACACATAATAAAATATATTACACTGGAAGACAGTATAGTCCACTAAAGTCAACTAGAATAGACTATAAATGCGACAAGACGAACTGTAATACCCCAGAATACGATAATACAAATTGTAATACACTATTACACTAAAATACACTATAACGCACCACAAAACATTTTAGCGCATACTGATACAGTGTTAAATACTAAATTACGCAATTACACACGATAGCATAATACACACACTATGGCAACGTGAAACACAACGTAATACATTTAACACGGATACTATACACTATTACACACTGTAACACACTTTAATCTACTGTAGTGTTACTAGTATTAGTAAATAACACTAGAACACATAATAAAATATAATACACGCTGTAATACACTGGTATAGTCCACTAAAGTAAACTATAATACACTAGAATAGACTATAAATGCGACAAGTCGAACTGTAATACCCCAGAATACGATAATACAAACTGTAATACACTATTACACTAAAATACACTATAACGCACCACAAAACATTTTAGCGCATTTCAGCATCCGCGTTGTCACACCAAACACTATGTTACATTATAACGCATTAGATAATGCATTATACAACACGATAATACACTATAATACCCTAAAACGGACTAGAGCACTTTCACACACAAGATACACTAGTAAATACTACATTACGCAATTACACACTATAACATACGATAGCATAATACACACACTATGGCAACGTGAAACACAACGTAATACACTTCAACACGGATACTATACACTATAACATACTTTAATCTACTGTAACACACAAAATAACACTAGAACACATAATAACACGCTATACACTGGAAGACAGTATAGTCCACTAAAGTAAACTATAATACACTAGAATAGACTATAAATGCGACAAGATGAACTGTAATACCCCAGAATACGACAATACAAACTGTAATACACTAAAATACACTATAACGCACCACAAAACATTTTAGCGCATACTGATACAGTGTTAAATACTAAATTACGCAATTACACACACTATGGCAACGTGAAACACAACGTAATACACTTTCACACGGATAAAATACACTATTACACACTATAACATACTTTAATCTACTAACACACAAAATAACACTAGAACACATAATAATATATAATACACGCTGTAATACACTGGTATAGTCCAGTAAAGTAATCTATAATACACTAGAATAGACTATAAATGCGACAAGGCGAACTGTAATACCCCAGAATACGATAATACAAACTGTAATACACTATTACACTAAAATACACTATAACGCACCACAAAACATTTTAGCGCATTTTAGCATCCGCGTTGTCACACCATAACACTATGTTACATTATAACGCATTAGATAATTAATTATACAACACGATAATAACCTAAAACGGACTCTAGAGCACTTTCACACCCAAGATACACCAGTAAATACTAACTTACGCAATTACACACTATAACATACGATAGCATAAGACACACACTATGGCAACGTGAAACACAACGTAATACACGTTATCACGGATACTATACACTATTGCACACTATAACATACTTTAATCTACTGTAACACACAAAATAACACTAGAACACACAATAACACGCTATACACTGGTATAGGCCACTAAAGTAAACTATAATACACTAGAATAGACTATAAATGCGACAAGACGAACGGTAATACCGCAGAAAACGACAATACAAACTGTAATTACACTAAATTACATTAAATACACTATAACGCACCACAAAACATTTTAGCGCATACTGATAGTGTTAAATACTAAATTACGCAATTACACACTATAACATACGATAGCATAATACACGCACTATGGCAACGTGAAACACAACGTAATACACTTTAACAAGGATCCTATACACTATTACACACTATAACATACTTTAATCTACTGTAACACACAAAATAACACTAGAACATAATAAAACATAATACACGCTATTAATACACTAGAAGACAGTATAGTCCACTAAAGTAAACTATAATACACTAGAATAGACTATAAATGTGACAAGACGAACTGTAATACCCCAGAATACGATAATACAAACTGCAATACACTATTACACTAAAATACACTATAACGCACCACAAAACATTTTAGCGCATACTGATACATAGTTAAATACTAAATTACGCAATTACACACTATAACACACACACACACTATGGCAACGTGAAACACAACGTAATACATTTAACAAGGATACTCTACACTATTACACACTGTAACACACTTTAATCTACTGTAGTGTTATGTAGTATTAGTAAATAACACTAGAACACATAATAAAATATAATACACGCTGTAATACACTGGTATAGTCCACTAAAGTAAACTATAATACACTAGAATAGACTATAAATGCGACAAGGCGAACTGTAATACCCCAGAATACGATAATACAAACTGTAATACACTATTACACTAAAATACACTATAACGCACCACAAAACATTTTAGCGCATTTTAGCATCCGCGTTGTCACACCATGACGCATGTTACATTATAACGCAATAGATAATGCATTATACAACACGATAATACACTATAATACCCTAAAACGGACTAGAGCACTTTCACACAGTAGATTAAAGTATGTTATAGTGTATATTATCCGTGTTGAAGTGTATTACGTTGTGTTTCACGTTGCCATAGTGTGTGTATTATGCTATCGTATGTTATAGTGTGTAATTGCGTAATGTAGTATTTACTAGTGTATCTTGTGTGTGAAAGTGCTCTAGTCGGTTTTAGGGTATTATAGTGTATTATCGTGTTGTATAATGCATTATCTAATGCGTTATAATGTAACATAGTGTTATGGTGTGACAACGCGGATGCTAAAATGCGCTAAAATGTTTTGTGGTGCGTTATAGTGTATTTTAGTGTAATAGTGTATTACAGTTTGTATGATCGTATTCTGGGGTATTACAGTTCGCCTTGTCGCATTTATAGTCTATTCTAGTGTATTATAGTTTACTTTAGTGGACTATACCAGTGTATTACAGCGTGTATTATATTTTATTATGTGTTCTAGTGTTATTTACTAATACTACAGTAACACTACAGTAGATTAAAGTGTGTTACAGTGTGTAATAGTGTATAGTATCCGTGTTAAATGTATTACGTTGTGTTTCACGTTGCCATAGTGTGTGTATTATGCTATCGTGTGTAATTGCGTAATTTAGTATTTAACACTGTATCAGTATGCGCTAAAATGTTTTGTGGTGCGTTATAGTGTATTTTAGTGTAATAGTGTATTACAGTTTTGTATTATCGTATTCTGGGGTATTACAGTTCGTCTTGTCGCATTGGTATTCTATTCTAGTGTATTATAGTTTACTTTAGTGGACTATACTGTCTTCCAGTGTATAATAGCGTGTATTATATTTTATTATGTGTTCTAGTGTTATTTTGTGTGTTACAGTAGATTAAATTGTGTAATAGTGTGTAATAGTGTATAGTATCCGTGTTAAAGTGTATTACGTTGTGTTTCACGTTGCCATAGTGTGTGTATTATGCTATCGTATGTTATAGTGTGTAATTGCGTGAATTAGTATTTACTAGTGTATCTTGTGTGTGAAAGTGCTCTAGAGTCCGTTTTAGGGTATTATCGTGTTGTATAATGAATTATCTAATGCGTTATAATGTAACATAGTGTAATGGTGTGACAACGCGGATGCTATAATGCGCTAAAATGTTTTGTGGTGCGTTATAATGTAGTTTAGTGTAATAGTGTATTACAGTATGTATTATCGTATTCTGATGTATTACAGTTCGTCTTATCGCCTTTATAGTCTATTCTAGTTTATTATAGTTTACTTTAGTGGACTATACTGTCTTCCAGTGTATAATAGCGTGTATTATATTTTATTATGTGTTCTAGTGTTATTTTGTGTGTTAGTAGATTAAAGTATGTTATAGTGTGTAATAGTGTATTTTATCCGTGTGAAAGTGTATTACGTTGTGTTTCACGTTGCCATAGTGTGTGTAATTGCGTAATTTAGTATTTAACACTGTATCAGTATGCGCTAAAATGTTTTGTGGTGCGTTATAGTGTATTTTAGTGTATTACAGTTTGTATTGTCGTATTCTGGGGTATTACAGTTCATCTTGTCGCATTTATAGTCTATTCTAGTGTATTATACTTTACTTTAGTGGACTATACTGTCTTCCAGTGTATAGCGTGTTATTATGTGTTCTAGTGTTATTTTGTGTGTTACAGTAGATTAAAGTATGTTATAGTGTATAGTATCCGTGTTGAAGTGTATTACGTTGTGTTTCACGTTGCCATAGTGTGTGTAATTGCGTAATTTAGTATTTAACACTGTATCAGTATGCGCTAAAATGTTTTGTGGTGCGTTATAGTGTATTTTAGTGTATTACAGTTTGTATTGTCGTATAGTGTGTGTATTATGCTATCGTATGTTATAGTGTGTAATTGCGTAATGTAGTATTTACTGGTGTATCTTGTGTGTGAAAGTGCTCTAGTCCGTTTTAGGGTATTATAGTGTATTATCGTGTTGTATAATGCATTATCTAATGCGTTATAATGTAACATAGTGTTATGGTGTGACAACGCGGATGCTAAAATGCGCTAAAATGTTTTGTGGTGCGTTATAGTGTATTTTAGTGTAATAGTGTATCACAGTTTGTATTATCGTATTCTGGGGTATTACAGTTCGCCTTGTCGCATTTATAGTCTATTCTAGTGTATTATAGTTTACTTTAGTGGACTATACCAGTGTATTACAGCGTGTATTATATTTTATTATGTGTTCTAGTGTTATTTACTAATACTACAGTAACACTACAGTAGATTAAAGTGTGTTACAGTGTGTAATAGTGTATAGTATCCGTGTTAAATGTATTACGTTGTGTTTCACGTTGCCATAGTGTGTGTATTATGCTATCGTGTGTAATTGTGTAATTTAGTATTTAACACTGTATCAGTATGCGCTAAAATGTTTTGTGGTGCGTTATAGTGTATTTTAGTGTAATAGTGTATTACAATTTGTATTATCGTATTCTGGGGTATTACAGTTCGTCTTGTCGCATTGATAGTCTATTCTAGTGTATTATAGTTTACTTTAGTGGAATATACTGTCTTCCAGTGTATTATAGCGTGTATTATATTTTATTATGTGTTCTAGTGTTATTTTGTGTGTTATAGTAAATTAAAGTATGTTATAGTGTGTAATAGTGTATAGTATCCGTGTTAAATGTATTACGTTGTGTTTCACGTTGCCATAGTGTGTGTATTATGCTATCGTATGTTATAGTGTGTAAGTGCGTAAGTTAGTATTTACTGGTGTATCTTGGATGTGAAAGTGCTCTAGAGTCCGTTTTAGGTTATTATCGTGTTGTATAATGAATTATCTAATGCGTTATAATGTAACATAGTGTTATGGTGTGACAACGCGGATGCTAAAATGCGCTAAAATGTTTTGTGGTGCGTTATAGTGTATTTTAGTGTAATAGTGTATTACAGTTTGTATTATCGTATTCTGGGGTATTACAGTTCGCCTTGTCGCATTTATAGTCTATTCTAGTGTATTATAGATTACTTTACTGGACTATACCAGTGTATTACAGCGTGTATTATATTTTATTATGTGTTCTAGTGGTATTTTGTGTGTTACAGTAGATTAAAGTGTGTTACAGTGTGTAATAGTGTATAGTATCCGTGTTAACTGTATTACGTTGTGTTTCACGTTGCCATAGTATGTGTATTATGCTATCGTGTGTAATTGCGTAATTTAATATTTAACACTGTATCAGTATGCGCTAAAATGTTTTGTGGTGCGTTATAGTGTATTGTAGTGTAATAGTGTATTACAATTTGTATTATCGTATTCTGGGGTATTACAGTTCGTCTTGTCGCATTTATAGTCTATTCTAGTTGACTTTAGTGGACTATACTGTCTTCCAGTGTAATATATTTTATTATGTGTTCTAGTGTTATTTTGTGTGTTACTGTAGATTAAAGTATGTTATAGAGTGAAGTGTGTTACAGTGTGTAATAGTGTATAGTATCTGTGTTAAAGTGTATTACGTTGTGTTTCACGTTGCCATAGTGTGTGTATTATGCTATCGTATGTTATAGTGTGTAATTGCGTAATTTAGTATTTAGCACTATCAGTATGCGCTAAAATGTTTGGTGGTGCGTTATAGTGTATTTTAGTGTAATATTGTATTACAGTTTTGTATTATCGTATTCTGGGGTATTACAGTTCGTCTTGTCGCATTGGTATTCTATTCTAGTGTATTATAGTTTACTTTAGTGGACTATACTGCCTTCCAGTGTATAATAGCGTGTATTATATTTTATTATGTGTTCTAGTGTTATTTTGTGTGTTACAGTAGATTAAATTGTGTAATAGTGTGTAATAGTGTATAGTATTATAATGTAGTTTAGTGTAATAGTGTATTACAGTATGTATTATCGTATTCTGGTGTATTACAGTTCGTCTTATCGCCTTTATAGTCTATTCTAGTGTATTGTAGTTTACTTTAGTGGAATATACTGTCTTCCAGTATATTATAGCGTGTATTATATATTATTATGTGTTCTAGTGTTATTTTGTGTGTTAGTAGATTAAAGTATGTTATAGTGTGTAATAGTGTATTTTATCCGTGTGAAAGTGTACTACGTTGTGTTTCACGTTGCCATAGTGTGTGTAATTGCGTAATTTAGTATTTAACACTGTATCAGTATGCGCTAAAATGTTTTGTGGTGCGTTATAGTGTATTTTAGTGTATTACAGTTTGTATTGTCGTATTCTGGGGGTATTGCAGTTCATCTTGTCGCATTTATAGTCTATTCTAGTGTATTATAGTTTACTTTAGTGGACTATACTGTCTTCCAGAGTATAGCGTGTTATTATGTGTTCTAGTGTTATTTTGTATGTTACAGTAGATTAAAGTATGTTATAGTGTATAGTATCCGTGTTAAAGTGTATTACGTTGTGTTTCACGTTGCCATAGTGTGTGTATTATGCTATCGTATGTTATAGTGTGTAAGTGCGTAATGTAGTATTTACTAGTGTATCTTGTGTGTGAAAGTGCTCTAGTCCGTTTTAGGGTATTATAGTGTATTATCGTGTTGTATAATGCATTATCTCATGCGTTATAATGTAACATAGTGTTATGGTGTGACAACGCGGATGCTAAAATGCGCTAAAATGTTTTGTGGTGCGTTATAGTGTATTTTAGTGTAATAGTGTATTACAGTTTGTATTATCGTATTCTGGGGTATTACAGTTCGCCTTGTCGCATTTATAGTCTATTCTAGTGTATTATAGTTTACTTTAGTGGACTATACCAGTGTATTACAGCGTGTATTATATTTTATTATGTGTTCTAGTGTTATTTACTAATACTACAGTAACACTACAGTAGATTAAAGTGTGTTACAGTGTGTAATAGTGTATAGTATCCGTGTTAAATGTATTACGTTGTGTTTCACGTTGCCATAGTGTGTGTATTATGCTATCGTGTGTAATTGCGTAATTTAGTATTTAACACTGTATCAGTATGCGCTAAAATGTTTTGTGGTGCGTTATAGTGTATTTTAGTGTAATAGTGTATTACAATTTGTATTATCGTATTCTGCGGTATTACAGTTCGTCATGTCGCATTGATAGTCTATTCTAGTGTATTATTGTTTACTTTAGTGGACTATACTGTCCTCCAGTGTATTATAGCGTGTATTATATTTTATTATGTGTTCTAGTGTTATTTTGTGTGTTACAGTAGATTAAAGTATGTTATAGTGTGTAATAGTGTATAGTATCCGTGTTAACGTGTATTACGTTGTGTTTCACGTAGCCATAGTGTGTGTATTATGCTATCGTATGTTATAGTGTGTAATTGCGTAATTTAGTATTTAACTCTGTATCAGTATGCGCTAAAATGTTTTGTGGTGCGTTATAGTGTATTTTAGTGTAATAGTGTATTGCAGTTTGTATTATCGTATTCTGGGGTATTACAGTTCGTCTTGTCACATTTATAGTCTATTCTACTGTATTATAGTTTACTTTAGTGGACTATACTGTCTTCCAGTGTATTAATAGCGTGTATTATATTTTATTATGTTCTAGTGTTATTTTGTGTGTTACAGTAGATTAAAGTATGTTATAGTGTGTAATAGTGTATAGGATCCGTGTTAAAGTGTATTACGTTGTGTTGCACGTTGCCATAGTGCGTGTATTATGCTATCGTATGTTATAGTGTGTAATTGCGTAATTTAGTATTTAACACTATCAGTATGCGCTAAAATGTTTTGTGGTGCGTTATAGTGTATTTTAGTGTAATTTAGTGTAATTACAGTTTGTATTGTCGTTTTCTGCGGTATTACCGTACGTCTTGTCGCATTTATAGTCTATTCTAGTGTATTATAGTTTACTTTAGTGGACTATACCAGTGTGTTATTGTGTGTTCTAGTGTTATTTTGTGTGTTACAGTAGATTAAAGTATGTTATAGTGTGCAATAGTGTATAGTATCCGTGATAACGTGTATTACGTTGTGTTTCACGTTGCATAATTGCGTAATTTAGTATTTACTAGTGTATCTTGTGTGTGAAAGTGCTCTAGAGTCCGTTTTAGGGTATTATCGTGTTGTATAATGAATTATCTAATGCGTTATAATGTAACATAGTGTTATGGTGTGACAACGCGGATGCTATAATGCGCTATAATGTTTTGTGGTGCGTTATAATGTAGTTTAGTGTAATAGTGTATTACAGTATGTATTATCGTATTCTGATGTATTACAGTTCGTCTTATCGCCTTTATAGTCTATTCTAGTGTATTGTAGTTTACTTTAGTGGAATATACTGTCTTCCAGTATATTATAGCGTGTATTATATATTATTATGTGTTCTAGTGTTATTTTGTGTGTTAGTAGATTAAAGTATGTTATAGTGTGTAATAGTGTATTTTATCCGTGTGAAAGTGTATTACGTTGTGTTTCACGTTGCCATAGTGTGTGTAATTGCGTAATTTAGTATTTAACACTGTATCAGTATGCGCTAAAATGTTTTGTTGTGCGTTATAGTGTATTTTAGTGTATTACAGTTTGTATTGTCGTATTCTGGGGGTATTACAGTTCATCTTGTCGCATTTATAGTCTATTCTAGTGTATTATAGTTTACTTTAGTGGACTATACTGTCTTCCAGAGTATAGCGTGTTATTATGTGTTCTAGTGTTATTTTGTATGTTACAGTAGATTAAAGTATGTTATAGTGTATAGTATCCGTGTTAAAGTGTATTACGTTGTGTTTCACGTTGCCATAGTGTGTGTATTATGCTATCGTATGTTATAGTGTGTAATTGCGTAATGTAGTATTTACTAGTGTATCTTGTGTGTGAAAGTGCTCTAGTCCGTTTTAGGGTATTATAGTGTTGTATAATGAATTATCTAATGCGTTATAATGTAACATAGTGTTATGGTGTGACAACGCGGATGCTAAAATGCGCTAAAATGTTTTGTGGTGCGTTATAATGTAGTTTAGTGTAATAGTGTATTATGTATTATCGTATTCTGATGTATTACAGTTCGTCTTATCGCCTTTATAGTCTATTCTAGTGTATTGTAGTTTACTTTAGTGGAATATACTGTCTTCCAGTATATTATAGCGTGCATTATATATTATTATGTGTTCTCGTGTTATTTTGTGTGTTAGTAGATTAAAGTATGTTATAGTGTGTAATAGTGTATTTTATCCGTGTGAAAGTGTATTACGTTGTGTTTCACGTTGCCATAGTGTGTGTAATTGCGTAATTTAGTATTTAACACTGTATCAGTATGCGCTAAAATGTTTTGTGGTGCGTTATAGTGTATTTTAGTGTATTACAGTTCATCTTGTCGCATTTATAGTCTATTCTAGTGTATTATAGTTTACTTTAGTGGACTATACTGTCTTCCAGTGTATAGCGTGTTATTATGTGTTCTAGTGTTATTTTGTGTGTTACAGTAGATTAAAGTATGTTATAGTGTATAGTATCCGTGTTAAAGTGTATTACGTTGTGTTTCACGTTGCCATAGTGTGTGTATTATGCTATCGTATGTTATAGTGTGTAAGTGCGTAATGTAGTATTTACTAGTGTATCTTGTGTGTGAAAGTGCTCTAGTCCGTTTTAGGGTATTATAGTGTATTATCGTGTTGTATAATGCATTATCTCATGCGTTATAATGTAACATAGTGTTATGGTGTGACAACGCGGATAAATGCGCTAAAATGTTTTGTGGTGCGTTATAGTGTATTTTAGTGTAATAGTGTATTACAGTTTGTATTATCGTATTCTGGGGTATTACAGTTCGCCTTGTCGCATTTATAGTCTATTCTAGTGTATTATAGTTTACTTTAGTGGACTATACCAGTGTATTACAGCGTGTATTATATTTTATTATGTGTTCTAGTGTTATTTACTAATACTACAGTAACACTACAGTAGATTAAAGTGTGTTACAGTGTGTAATAGTGTATAGTATCCGTGTTAAATGTATTACGTTGTGTTTCACGTTGCCATAGTGTGTGTATTATGCTATCGTGTGTAATTGCGTAATTTAGTATTTAACACTGTATCAGTATGCGCTAAAATGTTTTGTGGTGCGTTATAGTGTATTTTAGTGTAATAGTGTATTACAATTTGTATTATCGTATTCTGCGGTATTACAGTTCGTCATGTCGCATTGATAGTCTATTCTAGTGTATTATAGTTTACTTTAGTGGACTATACTGTCCTCCAGTGTATTATAGCGTGTATTATATTTTATTATGTGTTCTAGTGTTATTTTGTGTGTTACAGTAGATTAAAGTATGTTATAGTGTGTAATAGTGTATAGTATCCGTGTTAACGTGTATTACGTTGTGTTTCACGTAGCCATAGTGTGTGTATTATGCTATCGTATGTTATAGTGTGTAATTGCGTAATTTAGTATTTAACTCTGTATCAGTATGCGCTAAAATGTTTTGTGGTGCGTTATAGTGTATTTTAGTGTAATAGTGTATTGCAGTTTGTATTATCGTATTCTGGGGTATTACAGTTCGTCTTGTCACATTTATAGTCTATTCTACTGTATTATAGTTTACTTTAGTGGACTATACTGTCTTCCAGTGTATTAATAGCGTGTATTATATTTTATTATGTTCTAGTGTTATTTTGTGTGTTACAGTAGATTAAAGTATGTTATAGTGTGTAATAGTGTATAGGATCCGTGTTAAAGTGTATTACGTTGTGTTGCACGTTGCCATAGTGCGTGTATTATGCTATCGTATGTTATAGTGTGTAATTGCGTAATTTAGTATTTAACACTATCAGTATGCGCTAAAATGTTTTGTGGTGCGTTATAGTGTATTTTAGTGTAATTTAGTGTAATTACAGTTTGTATTGTCGTTTTCTGCGGTATTACCGTTCGTCTTGTCGCATTTATAGTCTATTCTAGTGTATTATAGTTTACTTTAGTGGACTATACCAGTGTGTTATTGTGTGTTCTAGTGTTATTTTGTGTGTTACAGTAGATTAAAGTATGTTATAGTGTGCAATAGTGTATAGTATCCGTGATAACGTGTATTACGTTGTGTTTCACGTTGCATAATTGCGTAATTTAGTATTTACTAGTGTATCTTGTGTGTGAAAGTGCTCTAGAGTCCGTTTTAGGGTATTATCGTGTTGTATAATGAATTATCTAATGCGTTATAATGTAACATAGTGTTATGGTGTGACAACGCGGATGCTATAATGCGCTATAATGTTTTGTGGTGCGTTATAATGTAGTTTAGTGTAATAGTGTATTACAGTATGTATTATCGTATTCTGATGTATTACAGTTCGTCTTATCGCCTTTATAGTCTATTCTAGTGTATTGTAGTTTACTTTAGTGGAATATACTGTCTTCCAGTATATTATAGCGTGTATTATATATTATTATGTGTTCTAGTGTTATTTTGTGTGTTAGTAGATTAAAGTATGTTATAGTGTGTAATAGTGTATTTTATCCGTGTGAAAGTGTATTACGTTGTGTTTCACGTTGCCATAGTGTGTGTAATTGCGTAATTTAGTATTTAACACTGTATCAGTATGCGCTAAAATGTTTTGTTGTGCGTTATAGTGTATTTTAGTGTATTACAGTTTGTATTGTCGTATTCTGGGGGTATTACAGTTCATCTTGTCGCATTTATAGTCTATTCTAGTGTATTATAGTTTACTTTAGTGGACTATACTGTCTTCCAGAGTATAGCGTGTTATTATGTGTTCTAGTGTTATTTTGTATGTTACAGTAGATTAAAGTATGTTATAGTGTATAGTATCCGTGTTAAAGTGTATTACGTTGTGTTTCACGTTGCCATAGTGTGTGTATTATGCTATCGTATGTTATAGTGTGTAATTGCGTAATGTAGTATTTACTAGTGTATCTTGTGTGTGAAAGTGCTCTAGTCCGTTTTAGGGTATTATAGTGTTGTATAATGAATTATCTAATGCGTTATAATGTAACATAGTGTTATGGTGTGACAACGCGGATGCTAAAATGCGCTAAAATGTTTTGTGGTGCGTTATAATGTAGTTTAGTGTAATAGTGTATTATGTATTATCGTATTCTGATGTATTACAGTTCGTCTTATCGCCTTTATAGTCTATTCTAGTGTATTGTAGTTTACTTTAGTGGAATATACTGTCTTCCAGTATATTATAGCGTGCATTATATATTATTATGTGTTCTCGTGTTATTTTGTGTGTTAGTAGATTAAAGTATGTTATAGTGTGTAATAGTGTATTTTATCCGTGTGAAAGTGTATTACGTTGTGTTTCACGTTGCCATAGTGTGTGTAATTGCGTAATTTAGTATTTAACACTGTATCAGTATGCGCTAAAATGTTTTGTGGTGCGTTATAGTGTATTTTAGTGTATTACAGTTCATCTTGTCGCATTTATAGTCTATTCTAGTGTATTATAGTTTACTTTAGTGGACTATACTGTCTTCCAGTGTATAGCGTGTTATTATGTGTTCTAGTGTTATTTTGTGTGTTACAGTAGATTAAAGTATGTTATAGTGTATAGTATCCGTGTTGAAGTGTATTACGTTGTGTTTCACGTTGCCATAGTGTGTGTATTATGCTATCGTATGTTATTGTGTGTAATTGCGTAATGTAGTATTTACTAGTGTATCTTGTGTGTGAAAGTGCTCTAGTCCGTTTTAGGGTATTATAGTGTATTATCGTGTTGTATAATGCATTATCTAATGCGTTATAATGTAACATAGTGTTTGGTGTGACAACGCGGATAAATGCGCTAAAATGTTTTGTGGTGCGTTATAGTGTATTTTAGTGTAATAGTGTATTACAGTTTGTATTATCGTATTCTGGGGTATTACAGTTCGACTTGTCGCATTTATAGTCTATTCTAGTGTATTATAGTTTACTTTAGTGGACTATACCAGTGTATTACAGCGTGTATTATATTTTATTATGTGTTCTAGTGTTATTTACTAATACTACAGTAACACTACAGTAGATTAAAGTGTGTTACAGTGTGTAATAGTGTATAGGATCCGTGTTAAATGTATTACGTTGTGTTTCACGTTGCCATAGTGTGTGTATTATGCTATCGTGTGTAATTGCGTAATTTAGTATTTAACACTGTATCAGTATGCGCTAAAATGTTTTGTGGTGCGTTATAGTATTTTAGTGTAATAGTGTATTACAATTTGTATTATCGTATTCTGGGGTATTACAGTTCGTCTTGTCGCATTGATAGTCTATTCTAGTGTATTATAGTTTACTTTAGTGGACTATACTGTCCTCCAGTGTATTATAGCGTGTAATTTATTTTATTATGTGTAATTTTGTGTGTTACAGTAGATTAAAGTATGTTATAGTGTGTAATAGTGTATAGTATCCGTGTTAACGTGTATAACGTTGTGTTTCACGTAGCCATAGTGTGTGTATTATGCTATCGTATGTTATAGTGTGTAATTGCGTAATTTAGTATTTAGCTCTGTATCAGTATGCGCTAAAATGTTTTGTGGTGCGTTATAGTGTATTTTAGTGTAATAGTGTATTGCAGTTTGTATTATCGTATTCTGGGGTATTACAGTTCGTCTTGTCACATTTATAGTCTATTCTAGTGTATTATAGTTTACTTTAGTGGACTATACCAGTGTATAGCGTGTTATTGTGTGTTCTAGTGTTATTTTGTGTGTTACAGTAGATTAAAGTATGTTATAGTGTGCAATAGTGTATAGTATCCGTGATAACATGTATTACGTTGTGTTTCACGTTGCCATAGTGTGTTTCTTATGCTATCGTATGTTTTAGTGTGTAATTGCGTAATTTAGTATTTACTAGTGTATCTTGTGTGTGAAAGTGCTCTAGAGTCCGTTTTAGGGTATTATAGTGTATTATCGTGTTGTATCATGCATTATCTAAAGCGTTATAATGTAACATAGTGTTATGGTGTGACAACGCGGATGCTATAATGCGCTAAAATGTTTTGTGGTACGTTATAGTGTATTTTAGTGTAATAGTGTATTACAGTTCGTCTTGTCGCATTTATAGTCTATTCAAGTGTATTATAGGGTGTATTATATTTTATTATGTGTTCTAGTGTTATTTTGTGTATTACAGTAGATTAAAGTATGTTATAGTGTCTAATAGTGTATAATATCCGTGTTAAAGTGTATTACGTTGTGTTTCACGTTGCCACAGTGTGTGTATTATGCTATCGTATGTTATAGTGTGTAATTGCATAAGTTAGTATTTACTGGTGTATCTTGGGTGTGAAAGTGCTCTAGAGTCCGTTTTAGGTTATTATCGTGTTGTATAATGAATTATCTAATGCGTTATAATGTAACATAGTGTTATGGTGTGACAACGCGGATGCTAAAATGCGCTAAAATGTTTTGTGGTGCGTTATAGTGTATTTTAGTGTAATAGTGTATTACAGTTTGTATTATCGTATTCTGGGGTATTACAGTTCGCCTTGTCGCATTTATAGTCTATTCTAGTGTATTATAGATTACTTTACTGGACTATACCAGTGTATTACGGCGTGTATTATATTTTATTATGTGTTCTAGTGGTATTTTGTGTGTTACAGTAGATTATAGTGTGTTGCAGTGTGTAATAGTGTATAGTATCCGTGTTAACTGTATTACGTTGTGTTTCACGTTGCCATAGTATGTGTATTATGCTATCGTGTGTAATTGCGTAATTTAATATTTAACACTGTATCAGTATGCGCTAAAATGTTTTGTGGTGCGTTATAGTGTATTGTAGTGTAATAGTGTATTACAATTTGTATTATCGTATTCTGGGGTATTACAGTTCGTCTTGTGGCATTTATAGTCTATTCTAGTTGACTTTAGTGGACTATACTGTCTTCCAGTGTAATATATTTTATTATGTGTTCTAGTGTTATTTTGTGTGTTACTGTAGATTAAAGTATGTTATAGAGTGAAGTGTGTTACAGTGTGTAATAGTGTATAGTATCTGTGTTAAAGTGTATTACGTTGTGTTTCACGTTGCCATAGTGTGTGTATTATGCTATCGTATGTTATAGTGTGTAATTGCGTAATTTAGTATTTAGCACTATCAGTATGCGCTAAAATGTTTGGTGGTGCGTTATAGTGTATTTTAGTGTAATAGTGTATTACAGTTTTGTATTATCGTATTCTGGGGTATTACAGTTCGTCTTGTCGCATTGGTATTCTATTCTAGTGTATTATAGTTTACTTTAGTGGACTATACTGTCTTCCAGTGTATAATAGCGTGTATTATATTTTATTATGTGTTCTAGTGTTATTTTGTGTGTTACAGTAGATTAAATTGTGTAATAGTGTGTAATAGTGTATAGTATCCGTGTTAAAGTGTATTACGTTGTGTTTCACGTTGCCATAGTGTGTGTATTATGCTACCGTATGTTATAGTGTGTAATTGCGTGAATTAGTATTTACTAGTGTATCTTGTGTGTGAAAGTGCTCTAGAGTCCGTTTTAGGGTATTATCGTGTTGTATAATGAATCATCTAATGCGTTATAATGTAACATAGTGTTATGGTGTGACAACGCGGATGCTATAATGCGCTAAAATGTTTTGTGGTGCGTTATAATGTAGTTTAGTGTAATAGTGTATTACAGTATGTATTATCGTATTCTGATGTATTACAGTTCGTCTTATCGCCTTTATAGTCTATTCTAGTGTATTATAGTTTACTTTAGTGGAATATACTGTCTTCCAGTATATTATAGCGTGTATTATATATTATTATGTGTTCTAGTGTTATTTTGTGTGTTAGTAGATTAAAGTATGTTATAGTGTGTAATAGTGTATTTTATCCGTGTGAAAGTGTATTACGTTGTGTTTCACGTTGCCATAGTGTGTGTAATTGCGTAATTTAGTATTTAACACTGTATCAGTATGCGCTAAAATGTTTTGTGGTGCGTTATAGTGTATTTTAGTGTATTACATTTTGTATTGTCGTATTCTGGGGTATTACAGTTCATCTTGTCGCATTTATAGTCTATTCTAGTGTATTATAGTTTACTTTAGTGGACTATACTGTCTTCCTGTGTATAGCGTGTTATTATGTGTGCTAGTTATTTTGTGTGTTACAGTAGATTAAAGTATGTTATAGTGTATAGTATCCGTGTTGAAGTGTATTACGTTGTGTTTCACGTTGCCATAGTGTGTGTATTATGCTATCGTATGTTATAGTGTGTAATTGCGTAATGTAGTATTTACTAGTGTATCTTGTGTGTGAAAGTGCTCTAGTCGGTTTTAGGGTATTATAGTGTATTATCGTGTTGTATAATGCATTATCTAATGCGTTATAATGTAACATAGTGTTATGGTGTGACAACGCGGATGCTAAAATGCGCTAAAATGATTTGTGGTGCGTTATAGTGTATTTTAGTGTAATAGTGTATTACAGTTTGTATTATCGTATTCTGGGGTATTACAGTTCGCCTTGTCGCATTTATAGTCTATTCTAGTGTATTATAGTTTACTTTAGTGGACTATACTGTCTTCCAGTGTATAGCGTGTTATGTGTTCTAGTGTTATTTTGTGTGTTACAGTAGATTAAAGTATGTTATAGTGTATAGTATCCGTGTTGAAGTGTATTACGTTGTGTTTCACGTTGCCATAGTGTGTGTATTATGCTATCGTATGTTATAGTGTGTAATTGCGTAATGTAGTATTTACTAGTGTATCTTGTGTGTGAAAGTGCTCTAGTCGGTTTTAGGGTATTATAGTGTATTATCGTGTTGTATAATGCATTATCTAATGCGTTATAATGTAACATAGTGTTATGGTGTGACAACGCGGATGCTAAAATGCGCTAAAATGTTTTGTGGTGCGTTATAGTGTATTTTAGTGTAATAGTGTATTACAGTTTGTATTATCGTATTCTGGGGTATTACAGTTCGCCTTGTCGCATTTATAGTCTATTCTAGTGTATTATAGTTTACTTTAGTGGACTATACCAGTGTATTACAGCGTGTATTATATTTTATTATGTGTTCTAGTGTTATTTACTAATACTACAGTAACACTACAGTAGATTAAAGTGTGTTACAGTGTGTAATAGTGTATAGTATCCGTGTTAAATGTATTACGTTGTGTTTCACGTTGCCATAGTGTGTGTATTATGCTATCGTGTGTAATTGCGTAATTTAGTATTTAACACTGTATCAGTATACGCTAAAATGTTTTGTGGTGCGTTATAGTGTATTTTAGTGTAATAGTGTATTACAATTTGTATTATCGTATTCTGGGGTATTACAGTTCGTCTTGTCGCATTGATAGTCTATTCTAGTGTATTATAGTTTACTTTAGTGGACTATACTGTCTTCCAGTGTATTATAGCGTGTATTATATTTTATTATGTGTTCTAGTGTTATTTTGTGTGTTATAGTAAATTAAAGTATGTTATAGTGTGTAATAGTGTATAGTATCCGTGTTAAATGTATTACGTTGTGTTTCACGTTGCCATAGTGTGTGTATTATGCTATCGTATGTTATAGTGTGTAAGTGCGTAAGTTAGTATTTACTGGTGTATCTTGGGTGTGAAAGTGCTCTAGAGTCCGTTTTAGGTTATTATCGTGTTGTATAATGAATTATCTAATGCGTTATAATGTAACATAGTGTTATGGTGTGACAACGCGGAAGCTAAAATGCGCTAAAATGTTTTGTGGTGCGTTATAGTGTATTTTAGTGTAATAGTGTATTACAGTTTGTATTATCGTATTCTGGGGTATTACAGTTCGCCTTGTCGCATTTATAGTCTATTCTAGTGTATTATAGATTACTTTACTGGACTATACCAGTGTATTACAGCGTGTATTATATTTTATTATGTGTTCTAGTGGTATTTTGTGTGTTACAGTAGATTAAAGTGTGTTACAGTGTGTAATAGTGTATAGTATCCGTGTTAACTGTATTACGTTGTGTTTCACGTTGCCATAGTATGTGTATTATGCTATCGTATGTTATAGTGTGTAATTGCGTAAATTAGTATTTACTAGTGTATCTTGTGTGTAAAAGTGCTCTAGAGTCCGTTTTAGGGTATTATCGTGTTGTATAATGAATGATCTAATGCGTTATAATGTAACATAGTGTTATGGTGTGACAACGCGGATGCTATAATGCGCTAAAATGTTTTGTGGTGCGTTATAATGTAGTTTAGTGTAATAGTGTATTACAGTATGTATTATCGTATTCTGATGTATTACAGTTCGTCTTATCGCCTTTATAGTCTATTCTAGTGTATTGTAGTTTACTTTAGTGGAATATACTGTCTTCCAGTATATTATAGCGTGTATTATATATTATTATGTGTTCTAGTGTTATTTTGTGTGTTAGTAGATTAAAGTATGTTATAGTGTGTAATAGTGTATTTTATCCGTGTGAAAGTGTATTACGTTGTGTTTCACGTTGCCATAGTGTGTGTAATTGCGTAATTTAGTATTTAACACTGTATCAGTATGCGCTAAAATGTTTTGTGGTGCGTTATAGTGTATTTTAGTGTATTACAGTTTTGTATTGTCGTATTCTGGGGTATTACAGTTCATCTTGACGCATTTATAGTCTATTCTAGTGTATTATAGTTTACTTTAGTGGACTATACTGTCTTCCAGTGTATAGCGTGTTATTATGTGTTCTAGTGTTATTTTGTGTGTTACAGTAGATTAAAGTATGTTATAGTGTATAGTATCCGTGTTGAAGTGTATTACGTTGTGTTTCACGTTGCCATAGTGTGTGTATTATGCTATCGTATGTTATAGTGTGTAATTGCGTAATGTAGTATTTACTAGTGTATCTTGTGTGTGAAAGTGCTCTAGTCCGTTTTAGGGTATTATAGTGTATTATCGTGTTGTATAATGCATTATCTAATGCGTTATAATGTAACATGCGTTATGGTGTGACAACGCGGATGCTAAAATGCGCTAAAATGTTTTGTGGTGCGTTATAGTGTATTTTAGTGTAATAGTGTATTACAGTTTTGTATTATCGTATTCTGGGGTATTACAGTTCGCCTTGTCGCATTTATAGTCTATTCTAGTGTATTATAGTTTACTTTAGTGGACTATACCAGTGTATTACAGCGTGTATTATATTTTATTATGTGTTCTAGTGTTATTTACTAATACTACAGTAACACTACAGTAGATTAAAGTGTGTTACAGTGTGTAATAGTGTATAGTATCCGTGTTAAATGTATTACGTTGTGTTTCACGTTGCCATAGTGTGTGTATTATGTTATCGTGTGTAATTGCGTAATTTAGTATTTAACACTGTATCAGTATGCGCTAAAATGTTTTGTGGTGCGTTATAGTGTATTTTAGTGTAATAGTGTATTACAATTTGTATTATCGTATTCTGGGGTATTACAGTTCGTCTTGTCGCATTGATAGTCTATTCTAGTGTATTATAGTTTACTTTAGTGGACTATACTGTCCTCCAGTGTATTATAGCGTGTATTATATTTTATTATGTGTTCTAGTGTTATTTTGTGTGTTACAGTAGATTAAAGTATGTTATAGTGTGTAATAGTGTATAGTATCCGTGTTAACGTGTATTACGTTGTGTTTCACGTTGCCATAGTGTGTGTATTATGCTATCGTATGTTATAGTGTGTAATTGCGTAAATTATTATTTACTAGTGTATCTTGTGTGTGAAAGTGCTCTAGAGTCCGTTTTAGGGTATTATCGTGTTGTATAATGAATTATCTAATGCGTTATAATGTAACATAGTGTTATGGTGTGACAACGCGGATGCTATAATGCGCTAAAATGTTTTGTGGTGCGTTATAATGTAGTTTAGTGTAATAGTGTATTACAGTATGTATTATCGTATTCTGATGTATTACAGTTCGTCTTATCGCCTTTATAGTCTATTCTAGTGTATTGTAGTTTACTTTAGTGGAATATACTGTCTTCCAGTATATTATAGCGTGTATTATATATTATTATGTGTTCTAGTGTTATTTTGTGTGTTAGTAGATTAAAGTATGTTATAGTGTGTAATAGTGTATAGTATCCGTGTGAAAGTGTATTACGTTGTGTTTCACGTTGCCATAGTGTGTGTAATTGCGTAATTTAGTATTTAACACTGTATCAGTATGCGCTAAAATGTTTTGTGGTGCGTTATAGTGTATTTTAGTGTATTACAGTTTGTATTGTCGTATTCTGGGGTATTACAGTTCATCTTGTCGCATTTATAGTCTATTCTAGTGTATTATAGTTTACTTTAGTGGACTATACTGTCTTCCAGTGTATAGCGTGTTATTATGTGTTCTAGTGTTATTTTGTGTGTTACAGTAGATTAAAGTATGTTATAGTGTATAGTATCCGTGTTGAAGTGTATTACGTTGTGTTTCACGTTGCCATAGTGTGTGTATTATGTTATAGTGTGTAATTGCGTAATGTAGTATTTACTAGTGTATCTTGTGTGTGAAAGTGCTCTAGTCGGTTTTAGGGTATTATAGTGTATTATCGTGTTGTATAATGCATTATCTAATGCGTTATAATGTAACATAGTGTTATGGTGTGACAACGCGGATGCTAAAATGCGCTAAAATGTTTTGTGGTGCGTTATAGTGTATTTTAGTGTAATAGTGTATTACAGTTTGTATTATCGTATTCTGGGGTATTACAGTTCGCCTTGTCGCATTTATAGTCTATTCTAGTGTATTATAGTTTACTTTAGTGGACTATACTGTCCTCCAGTGTATTATAGCGTGTAATATATTTTATTATGTGTTCTAGTGTTAGTTACTAATACTACAGTAACACTACAGTAGATTAAAGTGTGTTACAGTGTGTAATAGTGTATAGTATCCGTGTTAAATGTATTACGTTGTGTTTCACGTTGCCATAGTGTGTGTATTATGCTATCGTGTGTAATTGCGTAATTTAGTATTTAACACTGTATCAGTATGCGCTAAAATGTTTTGTGGTGCGTTGTGGTGTGTGGTATTTTAGTGTAATAGCGTATTACAATTTGTATTATCGTATTCTGGGGTATTACAGTTCGTCTTGTCGCATTGATAGTCTATTCTAGTGTATTATAGTTTACTTTAGTGGACTATACTGTCCTCCAGTGTATTATAGCGTGCAATATATTTTATTATGTGTTCTAGTGTTATTTTGTGTGTTACAGTAGATTAAAGTATGTTATAGTGTGTAATAGTGTATAGTATCCGTGTTAACGTGTATTACGTTTTGTTTCACGTAGCCATAGTGTGTGTATTATGCTATCGTATGTTATAGTGTGCCATTGCGTAATTTAGTATTTAACTCTGTATCAGTATGCGCTAAAATGTTTTGTGGTGCGTTATAGTGTATTTTAGTGTAATAGTGTATTGCAGTTTGTATTATCGTATTCTGATATATTACAGTTCGTCTTGTCGCATTGGTATTCTATGCTAGTGTATTATAGTTTACTTTAGTGGACTATACCAGTGTATAGCGTGTTATTGTGTGTTCTAGTGTTATTTTGTGTGTTACAGTAGATTAAAGTATGTTATAGTGTGCAATAGTGTATAGTATCCGTGATAACGTGTATTACGTTGTGTTTCACGTTGCATAATTGCGTAATTTAGTATTTACTAGTGTATCTTGTGTGTGAAAGTGCTCTAGAGTCCGTTTTAGGGTATTATCGTGTTGTATAATGAATTATCTAATGCGTTATAATGTAACATAGTGTTATGGTGTGACAACGCGGATGCTATAATGCGCTAAAATGTTTTGTGGTGCGTTATAATGTAGTTTAGTGTAATAGTGTATTACAGTATGTATTATCGTATTCTGATGTATTACAGTTCGTCTTATCGCCTTTATAGTCTATTCTAGTGTATTGTAGTTTACTTTACTGGAATATACTGTCTTCCAGTATATTATAGCGTGTATTATATATTATTATGTGTTCTAGTGTTATTTTGTGTGTTAGTAGATTAAAGTATGTTATAGTGTGTAATAGTGTATTTTATCCGTGTGAAAGTGTATTACGTTGTGTTTCACGTTGCCATAGTGTGTGTAATTGCGTAATTTAGTATTTAACACTGTATCAGTATGCGCTAAAATGTTTTGTGGTGCGTTATAGTGTATTTTAGTGTATTACAGTTTGTATTGTCGTATTCTGGGGTATTACAGTTCATCTTGTCGCATTTATAGTCTATTCTAGTGTATTATAGTTTACTTTAGTGGACTATACTGTCTTCCAGTGTATTAATAGCGTGTATTATATTTTATTATGTTCTGGTGTTATTTTGTGTGTTACAGTAGATTAAAGTATGTTATAGTGTGTAATAGTGTATAGGATCCGTGTTAAAGTGTATTACGTTGTGTTGCACGTTGCCATAGTGCGTGTATTATGCTATCGTATGTTATAGTGTGTAATTGCGTAATTTAGTATTTAACACTATCAGTATGCGCTAAAATGTTTTGTGGTGCGTTATAGTGTATTTTAGTGTAATTTAGTGTAATTACAGTTTGTATTGTCGTTTTCTGCGGTATTACCGTTCGTCTTGTCGCATTTATAGTCTATTCTAGTGTTTTATAGTTTACTTTAGTGGACTATACCAGTGTATAGCGTGTTATTGTGTGTTCTAGTGTTATTTTGTGTGTTACAGTTGATTAAAGTATGTTATAGTGTGCTATAGTGTATAGTATCCGTGATAACATGTATTACGTTGTGTTTCACGTTGCCATAGTGTGTTTCTTATGCTATCGTATGTTATAGTGTGTAATTGCGTAATTTAGTATTTACTAGTGTATCTTGTGTGTGAAAGTGCTCTAGAGTCCGTTTTAGGGTATTATAGTGTATTATCGTGTTGTATCATGCATTATCTAAAGCGTTATAATGTAACATAGTGTTATGGTGTGACAACGCGGATGCTATAATGCGCTACAATGTTTTGTGGTACGTTATAGTGTATTTTAGTGTAATAGTGTATTACAGTTCGTCTTGTCGCATTTATAGTCTATTCCAGTGTATTATAGGGTGTATTATATTTTATTATGTGTTCTAGTGTTATTTTGTGTATTACAGTAGATTAAAGTATGTTATAGTGTCTAATAGTGTATAATATCCGTGTTAAAGTGTATTACGTTGTGTTTCACGTTGCCACAGTGTGTGTATTATGCTATCGTATGTTATAGTGTGTAATTGCATAAGTTAGTATTTACTGGTGTATCTTGGGTGTGAAAGTGCTCTAGAGTCCGTTTTAGGTTATTATCGTGTTGTATAATGAATTATCTAATGCGTTATAATGTAACATAGTGTTATGGTGTGACAACGCGGATGCTAAAATGCGCTAAAATGTTTTGTGGTGCGTTATAGTGTATTTTAGTGTAATAGTGTATTACAGTTTGTATTATCGTATTCTGGGGTATTACAGTTCGCCTTGTCGCATTTATAGTCTATTCTAGTGTATTATAGATTACTTTACTGGACTATACCAGTGTATTACAGCGTGTATTATATTTTATTATGTGTTCTAGTGGTATTTTGTGTGTTACAGTAGATTATAGTGTGTTGCAGTGTGTAATAGTGTATAGTATCCGTGTTAACTGTATTACGTTGTGTTTCACGTTGCCATAGTATGTGTATTATGCTATCGTGTGTAATTGCGTAATTTAATATTTAACACTGTATCAGTATGCGCTAAAATGTTTTGTGGTGCGTTATAGTGTATTGTAGTGTAATAGTGTATTACAATTTGTATTATCGTATTCTGGGGTATTACAGTTCGTCTTGTCGCATTTATAGTCTATTCTAGTTGACTTTAGTGGACTATACTGTCTTCCAGTGTAATATATTTTATTATGTGTTCTAGTGTTATTTTGTGTGTTACTGTAGATTAAAGTATGTTATAGAGTGAAGTGTGTTACAGTGTGTAATAGTGTATAGTATCTGTGTTAAAGTGTATTACGTTGTGTTTCACGTTGCCATAGTGTGTGTATTATGCTATCGTATGTTATAGTGTGTAATTGCGTAATTTAGTATTTAGCACTATCAGTATGCGCTAAAATGTTTGGTGGTGCGTTATAGTGTATTTTAGTGTAATAGTGTTTTACAGTTTTGTATTATCGTATTCTGGGGTATTACAGTTCGTCTTGTCGCATTGGTATTCTATTCTAGTGTATTATAGTTTACTTTAGTGGACTATACTGTCTTCCAGTGTATAATAGCGTGTATTATATTTTATTATGTGTTCTAGTGTTATTTTGTGTGTTACAGTAGATTAAATTGTGTAATAGTGTGTAATAGTGTATAGTATCCGTGTTAAAGTGTATTACGTTGTGTTTCACGTTGCCATAGTGTGTGTATTATGCTACCGTATGTTATAGTGTGTAATTGCGTGAATTAGTATTTACTAGTGTATCTTGTGTGTGAAAGTGCTCTAGAGTCCGTTTTAGGGTATTATCGTGTTGTATAATGAATCATCTAATGCGTTATAATGTAACATAGTGTTATGGTGTGACAACGCGGATGCTATAATGCGCTAAAATGTTTTGTGGTGCGTTATAATGTAGTTTAGTGTAATAGTGTATTACAGTATGTATTATCGTATTCTGATGTATTACAGTTCGTCTTATCGCCTTTATAGTCTATTCTAGTGTATTGTAGTTTACTTTAGTGGAATATACTGTCTTCCAGTATATTATAGCGTGTATTATATATTATTATGTGTTCTAGTGTTATTTTGTGTGTTAGTAGATTAAAGTATGTTATAGTGTGTAATAGTGTATTTTATCCGTGTGAAAGTGTATTACGTTGTGTTTCACGTTGCCATAGTGTGTGTAATTGCGTAATTTAGTATTTAACACTGTATCAGTATGCGCTAAAATGTTTTGTGGTGCGTTATAGTGTATTTTAGTGTATTACATTTTGTATTGTCGTATTCTGGGGTATTACAGTTCATCTTGTCGCATTTATAGTCTATTCTAGTGTATTATAGTTTACTTTAGTGGACTATACTGTCTTCCTGTGTATAGCGTGTTATTATGTGTGCTAGTTATTTTGTGTGTTACAGTAGATTAAAGTATGTTATAGTGTATAGTATCCGTGTTGAAGTGTATTACGTTGTGTTTCACGTTGCCATAGTGTGTGTATTATGCTATCGTATGTTATAGTGTGTAATTGCGTAATGTAGTATTTACTAGTGTATCTTGTGTGTGAAAGTGCTCTAGTCGGTTTTAGGGTATTATAGTGTATTATCGTGTTGTATAATGCATTATCTAATGCGTTATAATGTAACATAGTGTTATGGTGTGACAACGCGGATGCTAAAATGCGCTAAAATGATTTGTGGTGCGTTATAGTGTATTTTAGTGTAATAGTGTATTACAGTTTGTATTATCGTATTCTGGGGTATTACAGTTCGCCTTGTCGCATTTATAGTCTATTCTAGTGTATTATAGTTTACTTTAGTGGACTATACTGTCTTCCAGTGTATAGCGTGTTATTATGTGTTCTAGTGTTATTTTGTGTGTTAGTAGATTAAAGTATGTTATAGTGTGTAATAGTGTATTTTATCCGTGTGAAAGTGTATTACGTTGTGTTTCACGTTGCCATAGTGTGTGTAATTGCGTAATTTAGTATTTAACACTGTATCAGTATGCGCTAAAATGTTTTGTGGTGCGTTATAGTGTATTTTAGTGTATTACAGTTCATCTTGTCGCATTTATAGTCTATTCTAGTGTATTATAGTTTACTTTAGTGGAGTATACTGTCTTCCAGTGTATAGCGTGTTATTATGTGTTCTAGTGTTATTTTGTGTGTTACAGTAGATTAAAGTATGTTATAGTGTATAGTATCCGTGTTGAAGTGTATTACGTTGTGTTTCACGTTGCCATAGTGTGTGTATTATGCTATCGTATGTTATTGTGTGTAATTGCGTAATGTAGTATTTACTAGTGTATCTTGTGTGTGAAAGTGCTCTAGTCCGTTTTAGGGTATTATAGTGTATTATCGTGTTGTATAATGCATTATCTAATGCGTTATAATGTAACATAGTGTTTGGTGTGACAACGCGGATAAATGCGCTAAAATGTTTTGTGGTGCGTTATAGTGTATTTTAGTGTAATAGTGTATTACAGTTTGTATTATCGTATTCTGGGGTATTACAGTTCGACTTGTCGCATTTATAGTCTATTCTAGTGTATTATAGTTTACTTTAGTGGACTATACCAGTGTATTACAGCGTGTATTATATTTTATTATGTGTTCTAGTGTTATTTACTAATACTACAGTAACACTACAGTAGATTAAAGTGTGTTACAGTGTGTAATAGTGTATAGGATCCGTGTTAAATGTATTACGTTGTGTTTCACGTTGCCATAGTGTGTGTATTATGCTATCGTGTGTAATTGCGTAATTTAGTATTTAACACTGTATCAGTATGCGCTAAAATGTTTTGTGGTGCGTTATAGTATTTTAGTGTAATAGTGTATTACAATTTGTATTATCGTATTCTGGGGTATTACAGTTCGTCTTGTCGCATTGATAGTCTATTCTAGTGTATTATAGTTTACTTTAGTGGACTATACTGTCCTCCAGTGTATTATAGCGTGTAATTTATTTTATTATGTGTAATTTTGTGTGTTACAGTAGATTAAAGTATGTTATAGTGTGTAATAGTGTATAGTATCCGTGTTAACGTGTATAACGTTGTGTTTCACGTAGCCATAGTGTGTGTATTATGCTATCGTATGTTATAGTGTGTAATTGCGTAATTTAGTATTTAGCTCTGTATCAGTATGCGCTAAAATGTTTTGTGGTGCGTTATAGTGTATTTTAGTGTAATAGTGTATTGCAGTTTGTATTATCGTATTCTGGGGTATTACAGTTCGTCTTGTCACATTTATAGTCTATTCTAGTGTATTATAGTTTACTTTAGTGGACTATACAGTCTTCCAGTGTATTAATAGCGTGTATTATATTTTATTATGTTCTAGTGTTATTTTGTGTGTTACAGTAGATTAAAGTATGTTATAGTGTGTAATAGTGTATAGGATCCGTGTTAAAGTGTATTACGTTGTGTTGCACGTTGCCATAGTGCGTGTATTATGCTATCGTATGTTATAGTGTGTAATTGCGTAATTTAGTATTTAACACTATCACTATGCGCTAAAATGTTTTGTGGTGCGTTATAGTGTATTTTAGTGTAATTTAGTGTAATTACAGTTTTGTATTGTCGTTTTCTGCGGTATTACCGTTCGTCTTGTCGCATTTATAGTCTATTCTAGTGTATTATAGTTTACTTTAGTGGACTATACCAGTGTATAGCGTGTTATTGTGTGTTCTAGTGTTATTTTGTGTGTTACAGTAGATTAAAGTATGTTATAGTGTGCAATAGTGTATAGTATCCGTGATAACATGTATTACGTTGTGTTTCACGTTGCCATAGTGTGTTTCTTATGCTATCGTATGTTTTAGTGTGTAATTGCGTAATTTAGTATTTACTAGTGTATCTTGTGTGTGAAAGTGCTCTAGAGTCCGTTTTAGGGTATTATAGTGTATTATCGTGTTGTATCATGCATTATCTAAAGCGTTATAATGTAACATAGTGTTATGGTGTGACAACGCGGATGCTATAATGCGCTAAAATGTTTTGTGGTACGTTATAGTGTATTTTAGTGTAATAGTGTATTACAGTTCGTCTTGTCGCATTTATAGTCTATTCCAGTGTATTATAGGGTGTATTATATTTTATTATGTGTTCTAGTGTTATTTTGTGTATTACAGTAGATTAAAGTATGTTATAGTGTCTAATAGTGTATAATATCCGTGTTAAAGTGTATTACGTTGTGTTTCACGTTGCCACAGTGTGTGTATTATGCTATCGTATGTTATAGTGTGTAATTGCATAAGTTAGTATTTACTGGTGTATCTTGGGTGTGAAAGTGCTCTAGAGTCCGTTTTAGGTTATTATCGTGTTGTATAATGAATTATCTAATGCGTTATAATGTAACATAGTGTTATGGTGTGACAACGCGGATGCTAAAATGCGCTAAAATGTTTTGTGGTGCGTTATAGTGTATTTTAGTGTAATAGTGTATTACAGTTTGTATTATCGTATTCTGGGGTATTACAGTTCGCCTTGTCGCATTTATAGTCTATTCTAGTGTATTATAGATTACTTTACTGGACTATACCAGTGTATTACAGCGTGTATTATATTTTATTATGTGTTCTAGTGGTATTTTGTGTGTTACAGTAGATTATAGTGTGTTGCAGTGTGTAATAGTGTATAGTATCCGTGTTAACTGTATTACGTTGTGTTTCACGTTGCCATAGTATGTGTATTATGCTATCGTGTGTAATTGCGTAATTTAATATTTAACACTGTATCAGTATGCGCTAAAATGTTTTGTGGTGCGTTATAGTGTATTGTAGTGTAATAGTGTATTACAATTTGTATTATCGTATTCTGGGGTATTACAGTTCGTCTTGTCGCATTTATAGTCTATTCTAGTTGACTTTAGTGGACTATACTGTCTTCCAGTGTAATATATTTTATTATGTGTTCTAGTGTTATTTTGTGTGTTACTGTAGATTAAAGTATGTTATAGAGTGAAGTGTGTTACAGTGTGTAATAGTGTATAGTATCTGTGTTAAAGTGTATTACGTTGTGTTTCACGTTGCCATAGTGTGTGTATTATGCTATCGTATGTTATAGTGTGTAATTGCGTAATTTAGTATTTAGCACTATCAGTATGCGCTAAAATGTTTGGTGGTGCGTTATAGTGTATTTTAGTGTAATAGTGTATTACAGTTTTGTATTATCGTATTCTGGGGTATTACAGTTCGTCTTGTCGCATTGGTATTCTATTCTAGTGTATTATAGTTTACTTTAGTGGACTATACTGTCTTCCAGTGTATAATAGCGTGTATTATATTTTATTATGTGTTCTAGTGTTATTTTGTGTGTTACAGTAGATTAAATTGTGTAATAGTGTGTAATAGTGTATAGTATCCGTGTTAAAGTGTATTACGTTGTGTTTCACGTTGCCATAGTGTGTGTATTATGCTACCGTATGTTATAGTGTGTAATTGCGTGAATTAGTATTTACTAGTGTATCTTGTGTGTGAAAGTGCTCTAGAGTCCGTTTTAGGGTATTATCGTGTTGTATAATGAATCATCTAATGCGTTATAATGTAACATAGTGTTATGGTGTGACAACGCGGATGCTATAATGCGCTAAAATGTTTTGTGGTGCGTTATAATGTAGTTTAGTGTAATAGTGTATTACAGTATGTATTATCGTATTCTGATGTATTACAGTTCGTCTTATCGCCTTTATAGTCTATTCTAGTGTATTGTAGTTTACTTTAGTGGAATATACTGTCTTCCAGTATATTATAGCGTGTATTATATATTATTATGTGTTCTAGTGTTATTTTGTGTGTTAGTAGATTAAAGTATGTTATAGTGTGTAATAGTGTATTTTATCCGTGTGAAAGTGTATTACGTTGTGTTTCACGTTGCCATAGTGTGTGTAATTGCGTAATTTAGTATTTAACACTGTATCAGTATGCGCTAAAATGTTTTGTGGTGCGTTATAGTGTATTTTAGTGTATTACATTTTGTATTGTCGTATTCTGGGGTATTACAGTTCATCTTGTCGCATTTATAGTCTATTCTAGTGTATTATAGTTTACTTTAGTGGACTATACTGTCTTCCTGTGTATAGCGTGTTATTATGTGTGCTAGTTATTTTGTGTGTTACAGTAGATTAAAGTATGTTATAGTGTATAGTATCCGTGTTGAAGTGTATTACGTTGTGTTTCACGTTGCCATAGTGTGTGTATTATGCTATCGTATGTTATAGTGTGTAATTGCGTAATGTAGTATTTACTAGTGTATCTTGTGTGTGAAAGTGCTCTAGTCGGTTTTAGGGTATTATAGTGTATTATCGTGTTGTATAATGCATTATCTAATGCGTTATAATGTAACATAGTGTTATGGTGTGACAACGCGGATGCTAAAATGCGCTAAAATGATTTGTGGTGCGTTATAGTGTATTTTAGTGTAATAGTGTATTACAGTTTGTATTATCGTATTCTGGGGTATTACAGTTCGCCTTGTCGCATTTATAGTCTATTCTAGTGTATTATAGTTTACTTTAGTGGACTATACTGTCTTCCAGTGTATAGCGTGTTATTATGTGTTCTAGTGTTATTTTGTGTGTTAGTAGATTAAAGTATGTTATAGTGTGTAATAGTGTATTTTATCCGTGTGAAAGTGTATTACGTTGTGTTTCACGTTGCCATAGTGTGTGTAATTGCGTAATTTAGTATTTAACACTGTATCAGTATGCGCTAAAATGTTTTGTGGTGCGTTATAGTGTATTTTAGTGTATTACAGTTCATCTTGTCGCATTTATAGTCTATTCTAGTGTATTATAGTTTACTTTAGTGGAGTATACTGTCTTCCAGTGTATAGCGTGTTATTATGTGTTCTAGTGTTATTTTGTGTGTTACAGTAGATTAAAGTATGTTATAGTGTATAGTATCCGTGTTGAAGTGTATTACGTTGTGTTTCACGTTGCCATAGTGTGTGTATTATGCTATCGTATGTTATTGTGTGTAATTGCGTAATGTAGTATTTACTAGTGTATCTTGTGTGTGAAAGTGCTCTAGTCCGTTTTAGGGTATTATAGTGTATTATCGTGTTGTATAATGCATTATCTAATGCGTTATAATGTAACATAGTGTTTGGTGTGACAACGCGGATAAATGCGCTAAAATGTTTTGTGGTGCGTTATAGTGTATTTTAGTGTAATAGTGTATTACAGTTTGTATTATCGTATTCTGGGGTATTACAGTTCGACTTGTCGCATTTATAGTCTATTCTAGTGTATTATAGTTTACTTTAGTGGACTATACCAGTGTATTACAGCGTGTATTATATTTTATTATGTGTTCTAGTGTTATTTACTAATACTACAGTAACACTACAGTAGATTAAAGTGTGTTACAGTGTGTAATAGTGTATAGGATCCGTGTTAAATGTATTACGTTGTGTTTCACGTTGCCATAGTGTGTGTATTATGCTATCGTGTGTAATTGCGTAATTTAGTATTTAACACTGTATCAGTATGCGCTAAAATGTTTTGTGGTGCGTTATAGTATTTTAGTGTAATAGTGTATTACAATTTGTATTATCGTATTCTGGGGTATTACAGTTCGTCTTGTCGCATTGATAGTCTATTCTAGTGTATTATAGTTTACTTTAGTGGACTATACTGTCCTCCAGTGTATTATAGCGTGTAATTTATTTTATTATGTGTAATTTTGTGTGTTACAGTAGATTAAAGTATGTTATAGTGTGTAATAGTGTATAGTATCCGTGTTAACGTGTATAACGTTGTGTTTCACGTAGCCATAGTGTGTGTATTATGCTATCGTATGTTATAGTGTGTAATTGCGTAATTTAGTATTTAGCTCTGTATCAGTATGCGCTAAAATGTTTTGTGGTGCGTTATAGTGTATTTTAGTGTAATAGTGTATTGCAGTTTGTATTATCGTATTCTGGGGTATTACAGTTCGTCTTGTCACATTTATAGTCTATTCTAGTGTATTATAGTTTACTTTAGTGGACTATACAGTCTTCCAGTGTATTAATAGCGTGTATTATATTTTATTATGTTCTAGTGTTATTTTGTGTGTTACAGTAGATTAAAGTATGTTATAGTGTGTATAGGATCCGTGTTAAAGTGTATTACGTTGTGTTGCACGTTGCCATAGTGCGTGTATTAAGCTATCGTATGTTATAGTGTGTAATTGCGTAATTTAGTATTTAACACTATCACTATGCGCTAAAATGTTTTGTGGTGCGTTATAGTGTATTTTAGTGTAATTTAGTGTAATTACAGTTTTGTATTGTCGTTTTCTGCGGTATTACCGTTCGTCTTGTCGCATTTATAGTCTATTCTAGTGTATTATAGTTTACTTTAGTGGACTATACCAGTGTATAGCGTGTTATTGTGTGTTCTAGTGTTATTTTGTGTGTTACAGTAGATTAAAGTATGTTATAGTGTGCAATAGTGTATAGTATCCGTGATAACATGTATTACGTTGTGTTTCACGTTGCCATAGTGTGTTTCTTATGCTATCGTATGTTTTAGTGTGTAATTGCGTAATTTAGTATTTACTAGTGTATCTTGTGTGTGAAAGTGCTCTAGAGTCCGTTTTAGGGTATTATAGTGTATTATCGTGTTGTATCATGCATTATCTAAAGCGTTATAATGTAACATAGTGTTATGGTGTGACAACGCGGATGCTATAATGCGCTAAAATGTTTTGTGGTACGTTATAGTGTATTTTAGTGTAATAGTGTATTACAGTTCGTCTTGTCGCATTTATAGTCTATTCCAGTGTATTATAGGGTGTATTATATTTTATTATGTGTTCTAGTGTTATTTTGTGTATTACAGTAGATTAAAGTATGTTATAGTGTCTAATAGTGTATAATATCCGTGTTAAAGTGTATTACGTTGTGTTTCACGTTGCCACAGTGTGTGTATTATGCTATCGTATGTTATAGTGTGTAATTGCATAAGTTAGTATTTACTGGTGTATCTTGGGTGTGAAAGTGCTCTAGAGTCCGTTTTAGGTTATTATCGTGTTGTATAATGAATTATCTAATGCGTTATAATGTAACATAGTGTTATGGTGTGACAACGCGGATGCTAAAATGCGCTAAAATGTTTTGTGGTGCGTTATAGTGTATTTTAGTGTAATAGTGTATTACAGTTTGTATTATCGTATTCTGGGGTATTACAGTTCGCGTTGTCGCATTTATAGTCTATTCTAGTGTATTATAGATTACTTTACTGGACTATACCAGTGTATTACAGCGTGTATTATATTTTATTATGTGTTCTAGTGGTATTTTGTGTGTTACAGTAGATTATAGTGTGTTGCAGTGTGTAATAGTGTATAGTATCCGTGTTAACTGTATTACGTTGTGTTTCACGTTGCCATAGTATGTGTATTATGCTATCGTGTGTAATTGCGTAATTTAATATTTAACACTGTATCAGTATGCGCTAAAATGTTTTGTGGTGCGTTATAGTGTATTGTAGTGTAATAGTGTATTACAATTTGTATTATCGTATTCTGGGGTATTACAGTTCGTCTTGTCGCATTTATAGTCTATTCTAGTTGACTTTAGTGGACTATACTGTCTTCCAGTGTAATATATTTTATTATGTGTTCTAGTGTTATTTTGTGTGTTACTGTAGATTAAAGTATGTTATAGAGTGAAGTGTGTTACAGTGTGTAATAGTGTATAGTATCTGTGTTAAAGTGTATTACGTTGTGTTTCACGTTGCCATAGTGTGTGTATTATGCTATCGTATGTTATAGTGTGTAATTGCGTAATTTAGTATTTAGCACTATCAGTATGCGCTAAAATGTTTGGTGGTGCGTTATAGTGTATTTTAGTGTAATAGTGTATTACAGTTTTGTATTATCGTATTCTGGGGTATTACAGTTCGTCTTGTCGCATTGGTATTCTATTCTAGTGTATTATAGTTTACTTTAGTGGACTATACTGTCTTCCAGTGTATAATAGCGTGTATTATATTTTATTATGTGTTCTAGTGTTATTTTGTGTGTTACAGTAGATTAAATTGTGTAATAGTGTGTAATAGTGTATAGTATCCGTGTTAAAGTGTATTACGTTGTGTTTCACGTTGCCATAGTGTGTGTATTATGCTACCGTATGTTATAGTGTGTAATTGCGTGAATTAGTATTTACTAGTGTATCTTGTGTGTGAAAGTGCTCTAGAGTCCGTTTTAGGGTATTATCGTGTTGTATAATGAATCATCTAATGCGTTATAATGTAACATAGTTTTATGGTGTGACAACGCGGATGCTATAATGCGCTAAAATGTTTTGTGGTGCGTTATAATGTAGTTTAGTGTAATAGTGTATTACAGTATGTATTATCGTATTCTGATGTATTACAGTTCGTCTTATCGCCTTTATAGTCTATTCTAGTGTATTGTAGTTTACTTTAGTGGAATATACTGTCTTCCAGTATATTATAGCGTGTATTATATATTATTATGTGTTCTAGTGTTATTTTGTGTGTTAGTAGATTAAAGTATGTTATAGTGTGTAATAGTGTATTTTATCCGTGTGAAAGTGTATTACGTTGTGTTTCACGTTGCCATAGTGTGTGTAATTGCGTAATTTAGTATTTAACACTGTATCAGTATGCGCTAAAATGTTTTGTGGTGCGTTATAGTGTATTTTAGTGTATTACATTTTGTATTGTCGTATTCTGGGGTATTACAGTTCATCTTGTCGCATTTATAGTCTATTCTAGTGTATTATAGTTTACTTTAGTGGACTATACTGTCTTCCTGTGTATAGCGTGTTATTATGTGTGCTAGTTATTTTGTGTGTTACAGTAGATTAAAGTATGTTATAGTGTATAGTATCCGTGTTGAAGTGTATTACGTTGTGTTTCACGTTGCCATAGTGTGTGTATTATGCTATCGTATGTTATAGTGTGTAATTGCGTAATGTAGTATTTACTAGTGTATCTTGTGTGTGAAAGTGCTCTAGTCGGTTTTAGGGTATTATAGTGTATTATCGTGTTGTATAATGCATTATCTAATGCGTTATAATGTAACATAGTGTTATGGTGTGACAACGCGGATGCTAAAATGCGCTAAAATGATTTGTGGTGCGTTATAGTGTATTTTAGTGTAATAGTGTATTACAGTTTGTATTATCGTATTCTGGGGTATTACAGTTCGCCTTGTCGCATTTATAGTCTATTCTAGTGTATTATAGTTAACTTTAGTGGACTATACTGTCTTCCAGTGTATAGCGTGTTATTATGTGTTCTAGTGTTATTTTGTCTGTTACAGTAGATTAAAGTATGTTATAGTGTATAGTATCCGTGTTGAAGTGTATTACGTTGTGTTTCACGTTGCCATAGTGTGTGTATTATGCTATCGTATGTTATAGTGTGTAATTGCGTAATGTAGTATATACTAGTGTATCTTGTGTGTGAAAGTGCTCTAGTCGGTTTTAGGGTATTATAGTGTATTATCGTGTTGTATAATGCATTATCTAATGCGTTATAATGTAACATAGTATTATGGTGTGACAACGCGGATGCTAAAATGCGCTAAAATGTTTTGTGGTGCGTTATAGTGTATTTTAGTGTAATAGTGTATTACAGTTTGTATTATCGTATTCTGGGGTATTACAGTTCGCCTTGTCGCATTTATAGTCTATTCTAGTGTATTATAGTTTACTTTAGTGGACTATACCAGTGTATTACAGCGTGTATTATATTTTATTATGTGTTCTAGTGTTATTTACTAATACTACAGTAACATTACAGTAGATTAAAGTGTGTTACAGTGTGTAATAGTGTATAGTATCCGTGTTAAATGTATTACGTTGTGTTTCACGTTGCCATAGTGTGTGTATTATGCTATCGTGTGTAATTGCGTAATTTAGTATTTAACACTGTATCAGTATACGCTAAAATGTTTTGTGGTGCGTTATAGTGTATTTTAGTGTAATAGTGTATTACAATTTGTATTATCGTATTCTGGGGTATTACAGTTCGTCTTGTCGCATTGATAGTCTATTCTAGTGTATTATAGTTTACTTTAGTGGACTATACTGTCTTCCAGTGTATTATAGCGTGTATTATATTTTATTATGTGTTCTAGTGTTATTTTGTGTGTTATAGTAAATTAAAGTATGTTATAGTGTGTAATAGTGTATAGTATCCGTGTTAAATGTATTACGTTGTGTTTCACGTTGCCATAGTGTGTGTATTATGCTATCGTATGTTATAGTGTGTAAGTGCGTAAGTTAGTATTTACTGGTGTATCTTGGGTGTGAAAGTGCTCTAGAGTCCGTTTTAGGTTATTATCGTGTTGTTATAATGAATTGTCTAATGCGTTATAATGTAACATAGTGTTATGGTGTGACAACGCGGAAGCTAAAATGCGCTAAAATGTTTTGTGGTGCGTTATAGTGTATTTTAGTGTAATAGTGTATTACAGTTTGTATTATCGTATTCTGGGGTATTACAGTTCGCCTTGTCGCATTTATAGTCTATTCTAGTGTATTATAGATTACTTTACTGGACTATACCAGTGTATTACAGCGTGTATTATATTTTATTATGTGTTCTAGTGGTATTTTGTGTGTTACAGTAGATTAAAGTGTGTTACAGTGTGTAATAGTGTATAGTATCCGTGTTAACTGTATTACGTTGTGTTTCACGTTGCCATAGTATGTGTATTATGCTATCGTATGTTATAGTGTGTAATTGCGTAAATTAGTATTTACTAGTGTATCTTGTGTGTAAAAGTGCTCTAGAGTCCGTTTTAGGGTATTATCGTGTTGTATAATGAATTATCTAATGCGTTATAATGTAACATAGTGTTATGGTGTGACAACGCGGATGCTATAATGCGCTAAAATGTTTTGTGGTGCGTTATAATGTAGTTTAGTGTAATAGTGTATTACAGTATGTATTATCGTATTCTGATGTATTACAGTTCGTCTTATCGCCTTTATAGTCTATTCTAGTGTATTGTAGTTTACTTTAGTGGAATATACTGTCTTCCAGTATATTATAGCGTGTATTATATATTATTATGTGTTCTAGTGTTATTTTGTGTGTTAGTAGATTAAAGTATGTTATAGTGTGTAATAGTGTATTTTATCCGTGTGAAAGTGTATTACGTTGTGTTTCACGTTGCCATAGTGTGTGTAATTGCGTAATTTAGTATTTAACACTGTATCAGTATGCGCTAAAATGTTTTGTGGTGCGTTATAGTGTATTTTAGTGTATTACAGTTTTGTATTGTCGTATTCTGGGGTATTACAGTTCATCTTGTCGCATTTATAGTCTATTCTAGTGTATTATAGTTTACTTTAGTGGACTATACTGTCTTCCAGTGTATAGCGTGTTATTATGTGTTCTAGTGTTATTTTGTGTGTTACAGTAGATTAAAGTATGTTATAGTGTATAGTATCCGTGTTGAAGTGTATTACGTTGTGTTTCACGTTGCCATAGTGTGTGTATTATGCTATCGTATGTTATAGTGTGTAATTGCGTAATGTAGTATTTACTAGTGTATCTTGTGTGTGAAAGTGCTCTAGTCCGTTTTAGGGTATTATAGTGTATTATCGTGTTGTATAATGCATTATCTAATGCGTTATAATGTAACATGCGTTATGGTGTGACAACGCGGATGCTAAAATGCGCTAAAATGTTTTGTGGTGCGTTATAGTGTATTTTAGTGTAATAGTGTATTACAGTTTTGTATTATCGTATTCTGGGGTATTACAGTTCGCCTTGTCGCATTTATAGTCTATTCTAGTGTATTATAGTTTACTTTAGTGGACTATACCAGTGTATTACAGCGTGTATTATATTTTATTATGTGTTCTAGTGTTATTTACTAATACTACAGTAACACTACAGTAGATTAAAGTGTGTTACAGTGTGTAATAGTGTATAGTATCCGTGTTAAATGTATTACGTTGTGTTTCACGTTGCCATAGTGTGTGTATTATGTTATCGTGTGTAATTGCGTAATTTAGTATTTAACACTGTATCAGTATGCGCTAAAATGTTTTGTGGTGCGTTATAGTGTATTTTAGTGTAATAGTGTATTACAATTTGTATTATCGTATTCTGGGGTATTACAGTTCGTCTTGTCGCATTGATAGTCTATTCTAGTGTATTATAGTTTACTTTAGTGGACTATACTGTCCTCCAGTGTATTATAGCGTGTATTATATTTTATTATGTGTTCTAGTGTTATTTTGTGTGTTACAGTAGATTAAAGTATGTTATAGTGTGTAATAGTGTATAGTATCCGTGTGAAAGTGTATTACGTTGTGTTTCACGTTGCCATAGTGTGTGTAATTGCGTAATTTAGTATTTAACACTGTATCAGTATGCGCTAAAATGTTTTGTGGTGCGTTATAGTGTATTTTAGTGTATTACAGTTTGTATTGTCGTATTCTGGGGTATTACAGTTCATCTTGTCGCATTTATAGTCTATTCTAGTGTATTATAGTTTACTTTAGTGGACTATACTGTCTTCCAGTGTATAGCGTGTTATTATGTGTTCTAGTGTTATTTTGTGTGTTACAGTAGATTAAAGTATGTTATAGTGTATAGTATCCGTGTTGAAGTGTATTACGTTGTGTTTCACGTTGCCATAGTGTGTGTATTATGTTATAGTGTGTAATTGCGTAATGTAGTATTTACTAGTGTATCTTGTGTGTGAAAGTGCTCTAGTCGGTTTTAGGGTATTATAGTGTATTATCGTGTTGTATAATGCATTATCTAATGCGTTATAATGTAACATAGTGTTATGGTGTGACAACGCGGATGCTAAAATGCGCTAAAATGTTTTGTGGTGCGTTATAGTGTATTTTAGTGTAATAGTGTATTACAGTTTGTATTATCGTATTCTGGGGTATTACAGTTCGCCTTGTCGCATTTATAGTCTATTCTAGTGTATTATAGTTTACTTTAGTGGACTATACTGTCCTCCAGTGTATTATAGCGTGTAATATATTTTATTATGTGTTCTAGTGTTAGTTACTAATACTACAGTAACACTACAGTAGATTAAAGTGTGTTACAGTGTGTAATAGTGTATAGTATCCGTGTTAAATGTATTACGTTGTGTTTCACGTTGCCATAGTGTGTGTATTATGCTATCGTGTGTAATTGCGTAATTTAGTATTTAACACTGTATCAGTATGCGCTAAAATGTTTTGTGGTGCGTTGTGGTGTGTGGTATTTTAGTGTAATAGCGTATTACAATTTGTATTATCGTATTCTGGGGTATTACAGTTCGTCTTGTCGCATTGATAGTCTATTCTAGTGTATTATAGTTTACTTTAGTGGACTATACTGTCCTCCAGTGTATTATAGCGTGTAATATATTTTATTATGTGTTCTAGTGTTATTTTGTGTGTTACAGTAGATTAAAGTATGTTATAGTGTGTAATAGTGTATAGTATCCGTGTTAACGTGTATTACGTTGTGTTTCACGTAGCCATAGTGTGTGTATTATGCTATCGTATGTTATAGTGTGCCATTGCGTAATTTAGTATTTAACTCTGTATCAGTATGCGCTAAAATGTTTTGTGGTGCGTTATAGTGTATTTTAGTGTAATAGTGTATTGCAGTTTGTATTATCGTATTCTGATATATTACAGTTCGTCTTGTCGCATTGGTATTCTATGCTAGTGTATTATAGTTTACTTTAGTGGACTATACCAGTGTATAGCGTGTTATTGTGTGTTCTAGTGTTATTTTGTGTGTTACAGTAGATTAAAGTATGTTATAGTGTGCAATAGTGTATAGTATCCGTGATAACGTGTATTACGTTGTGTTTCACGTTGCATAATTGCGTAATTTAGTATTTACTAGTGTATCTTGTGTGTGAAAGTGCTCTAGAGTCCGTTTTAGGGTATTATCGTGTTGTATAATGAATTATCTAATGCGTTATAATGTAACATAGTGTTATGGTGTGACAACGCGGATGCTATAATGCGCTAAAATGTTTTGTGGTGCGTTATAATGTAGTTTAGTGTAATAGTGTATTACAGTATGTATTATCGTATTCTGATGTATTACAGTTCGTCTTATCGCCTTTATAGTCTATTCTAGTGTATTGTAGTTTACTTTACTGGAATATACTGTCTTCCAGTATATTATAGCGTGTATTATATATTATTATGTGTTCTAGTGTTATTTTGTGTGTTAGTAGATTAAAGTATGTTATAGTGTGTAATAGTGTATTTTATCCGTGTGAAAGTGTATTACGTTGTGTTTCACGTTGCCATAGTGTGTGTAATTGCGTAATTTAGTATTTAACACTGTATCAGTATGCGCTAAAATGTTTTGTGGTGCGTTATAGTGTATTTTAGTGTATTACAGTTTGTATTGTCGTATTCTGGGGTATTACAGTTCATCTTGTCGCATTTATAGTCTATTCTAGTGTATTATAGTTTACTTTAGTGGACTATACTGTCTTCCAGTGTATTAATAGCGTGTATTATATTTTATTATGTTCTGGTGTTATTTTGTGTGTTACAGTAGATTAAAGTATGTTATAGTGTGTAATAGTGTATAGGATCCGTGTTAAAGTGTATTACGTTGTGTTGCACGTTGCCATAGTGCGTGTATTATGCTATCGTATGTTATAGTGTGTAATTGCGTAATTTAGTATTTAACACTATCAGTATGCGCTAAAATGTTTTGTGGTGCGTTATAGTGTATTTTAGTGTAATTTAGTGTAATTACAGTTTGTATTGTCGTTTTCTGCGGTATTACCGTTCGTCTTGTCGCATTTATAGTCTATTCTAGTGTTTTATAGTTTACTTTAGTGGACTATACCAGTGTATAGCGTGTTATTGTGTGTTCTAGTGTTATTTTGTGTGTTACAGTTGATTAAAGTATGTTATAGTGTGCTATAGTGTATAGTATCCGTGATAACATGTATTACGTTGTGTTTCACGTTGCCATAGTGTGTTTCTTATGCTATCGTATGTTATAGTGTGTAATTGCGTAATTTAGTATTTACTAGTGTATCTTGTGTGTGAAAGTGCTCTAGAGTCCGTTTTAGGGTATTATAGTGTATTATCGTGTTGTATCATGCATTATCTAAAGCGTTATAATGTAACATAGTGTTATGGTGTGACAACGCGGATGCTATAATGCGCTAAAATGTTTTGTGGTACGTTATAGTGTATTTTAGTGTAATAGTGTATTACAGTTCGTCTTGTCGCATTTATAGTCTATTCTAGTGTATTATAGTTTACTTTAGTGGACTATACTGTCTTCCAGTGTATTATAGGGTGTATTATATTTTATTATGTGTTCTAGTGTTATTTTGTGTATTACAGTAGATTAAAGTATGTTATAGTGTCTAATAGTGTATAATATCCGTGTTAAAGTGTATTATGTTGTGTTTCACGTTGCCACAGTGTGTGTATTATGCTATCGTATGTTATAGTGTGTAATTGCATAAGTTAGTATTTACTGGTGTATCTTGGGTGTGAAAGTGCTCTAGAGTCCGTTTTAGGTTATTATCGTGTTGTATAATGAATTATCTAATGCGTTATAATGTAACATAGTGTTATGGTGTGACAACGCGGATGCTAAAATGCGCTAAAATGTTTTGTGGTGCGTTATAGTGTATTTTAGTGTAATAGTGTATTACATTTTGTATTATCGTATTCTGGGGTATTACAGTTCGCCTTGTCGCATTTATAGTCTATTCTAGTGTATTATAGATTACTTTACTGGACTATACCAGTGTATTACAGCGTGTATTATATTTTATTATGTGTTCTAGTGGTATTTTGTGTATTACAGTAGATTAAAGTATGTTATAGTGTCTAATAGTGTATAATATCCGTGTTAAAGTGTATTACGTTGTGTTTCACGTTGCCACAGTGTGTGTATTATGCTATCGTATGTTATAGTGTGTAATTGCATAAGTTAGTATTTACTGGTGTATCTTGGGTGTGAAAGTGCTCTAGAGTCCGTTTTAGGGTATTATCGTGTTGTATAATGAATTATCTAATGCGTTATAATGTAACATAGTGTTATGGTGTGACAACGCGGATGCTATAATGCGCTAAAATGTTTTGTGGTGCGTTATAATGTAGTTTAGTGTAATAGTGTATTACAGTATGTATTATCGTATTCTGATGTATTACAGTTCGTCTTATCGCCTTTATAGTCTATTCTAGTGTATTGTAGTTTACTTTAGTGGAATATACTGTCTTCCAGTATATTATAGCGTGTATTATATATTATTATGTGTTCTAGTGTTATTTTGTGTGTTAGTAGATTAAAGTATGTTATAGTGTGTAATAGTGTATTTTATCCGTGTGAAAGTGTATTACGTTGTGTTTCACGTTGCCATAGTGTGTGTAATTGCGTAATTTAGTATTTAACACTGTATCAGTATGCGCTAAAATGTTTTGTGGTGCGTTATAGTGTATTTTAGTGTATTACAGTTTGTATTGTCGTATTCTGGGGTATTACAGTTCATCTTGTCGCATTTATAGTCTATTCTAGTGTATTATAGTTTACTTTAGTGGACTATACTGTCTTCCAGTGTATAGCGTGTTATTATGTGTTCTAGTGTTATTTTGTGTGTTACAGTAGATTAAAGTATGTTATAGTGTATAGTATCCGTGTTGAAGTGTATTACGTTGTGTTTCACGTTGCCATAGTGTGTGTACTATGCTATCGAATGTTATAGTGTGTAATTGCGTAAATTAGTATTTACTAGTGTATCTTGTGTGTGAAAGTGCTCTAGTCCGTTTTAGGGTATTATAGTGTATTATCGTGTTGTATAATGCATTATCTAATGCGTTATAATGTAACATAGTGTTATGGTGTGACAACGCGGATGCTAAAATGCGCTAAAATGTTTTGTGGTGCGTTATAGTGTATTTTAGTGTAATAGTGTATTACAGTTTGTATTATCGTATTCTGGGGTATTACAGTTCGCCTTGTCGCATTTATAGTCTATTCTAGTGTATTATAGTTTACTTTAGTGGACTATACCAGTGTATTACAGCGTGTATTATATTTTATTATGTGTTCTAGTGTTATTTACTAATACTACAGTAACACTACAGTAGATTAAAGTGTGTTACAGTGTGTAATAGTGTATAGTATCCGTGTTAAATGTATTACGTTGTGTTTCACGTTGCCATAGTGTGTGTATTATGCTATCGTGTGTAATTGCGTAATTTAGTATTTAACACTGTATCAGTATGCGCTAAAATGTTTTGTGGTGCGTTGTGGTGTGTGGTATTTTAGTGTAATAGTGTATTACAATTTGTATTATCGTATTCTGGGGTATTACAGTTCGTCTTGTCGCATTGATAGTCTATTCTAGTGTATTATAGTTTACTTTAGTGGACTATACTGTCCTCCAGTGTATTATAGCGTGTATTATATTTTATTATGTGTTCTAGTGTTATTTTGTGTGTTACAGTAGATTAAAGTATGTTATAGTGTGTAATAGTGTATAGTATCCGTGTTAACGTGTATTACGTTGTGTTTCACGTAGCCATAGTGTGTGTATTATGCTATCGTATGTTATAGTGTGTAATTGCGTAATTTAGTATTTAACTCTGTATCAGTATGCGCTAAAATGTTTTGTGGTGCGTTATAGTGTATTTTAGTGTAATTTAGTGTAATTACAGTTTGTATTGTCGTTAGTGGACTATACCAGTGTATAGCGTGTTATTGTGTGTTCTAGTGTTATTTTGTGTGTTACAGTAGATTAAAGTATGTTATAGTGTGCAATAGTGTATAGTATCCGTGATAACGTGTATTACGTTGTGTTTCACGTTGCCCTAGTGTGTGTCTTATGCTATCGTATGTTATAGTGTGTAATTGCGTAATTTAGTATTTACTAGTGTATCTTGTGTGTGAAAGTGCTCTAGAGTCCGTTTTAGGGTATTATAGTGTATTATCGTGTTGTATCATGCATTATCTAAAGCGTTATAATGTAACATAGTGTTATGGTGTGACAACGCGGATGCTATAATGCGCTAAAATGTTTTGTGGTACGTTATAGTGTATTTTAGTGTAATAGTGTATTACAGTTCGTCTTGTCGCATTTATAGTCTATTCTAGTGTATTATAGTTTCCTGTAGTGGACTATACTGTCTTCCAGTGTATTATAGGGTGTATTATATTTTATTATGTGTTCTAGTGTTATTTTGTGTATTACAGTAGATTAAAGTATGTTATAGTGTCTAATAGTGTATAATATCCGTGTTAAAGTGTATTACGTTGTGTTTCACGTTGCCACAGTGTGTGTATTATGCTATCGTATGTTATAGTGTGTAATTGCATAAGTTAGTATTTACTGGTGTATCTTGGGTGTGAAAGTGCTCTAGAGTCCGTTTTAGGTTATTATCGTGTTGTATAATGAATTATCTAATGCGTTATAATGTAACATAGTGTTATGGTGTGACAACGCGGATGCTAAAATGCGCTAAAATGTTTTGTGGTGCGTTATAGTGTATTTTAGTGTAATAGTGTATTACAGTTTGTATTATCGTATTCTGGGGTATTACAGTTCGCCTTGTCGCATTTATAGTCTATTCTAGTGCATTATAGATTACTTTACTGCACTATACCAGTGTATTACAGCGTGTATTATATTTTATTATGTGTTCTAGTGGTATTTTGTGTGTTACAGTAGATTATAGTGTGTTGCAGTGTGTAATAGTGTATAGTATCCGTGTTAACTGTATTACGTTGTGTTTCACGTTGCCATAGTATGTGTATTATGCTATCGTGTGTAATTGCGTAATTTAATATTTAACACTGTATCAGTATGCGCTAAAATGTTTTGTGGTGCGTTATAGTGTATTGTAGTGTAATAGTGTATTACAATTTGTATTATCGTATTCTGGGGTATTACAGTTCGTCTTGTCGCATTTATAGTCTATTCTAGTTGACTTTAGTGGACTATACTGTCTTCCAGTGTAATATATTTTATTATGTGTTCTAGTGTTATTTTGTGTGTTACTGTAGATTAAAGTATGTTATAGAGTGAAGTGTGTTACAGTGTGTAATAGTGTATAGTATCTGTGTTAAAGTGTATTACGTTGTGTTTCACGTTGCCATAGTGTGTGTATTATGCTATCGTATGTTATAGTGTGTAATTGCGTAATTTAGTATTTAGCACTATCAGTATGCGCTAAAATGTTTGGTGGTGCGTTATAGTGTATTTTAGTGTAATAGTGTATTACAGTTTTGTATTATCGTATTCTGGGGTATTACAGTTCGTCTTGTCGCATTGGTATTCTATTCTAGTGTATTATAGTTTACTTTAGTCGACTATACTGTCTTCCAGTGTATAATAGCGTGTATTATATTTTATTATGTGTTCTAGTGTTATTTTGTGTGTTACAGTAGATTAAATTGTGTAATAGTGTGTAATAGTGTATAGTATCCGTGTTAAAGTGTATTACGTTGTGTTTCACGTTGCCATAGTGTGTGTATTATGCTACCGTATGTTATAGTGTGTAATTGCGTGAATTAGTATTTACTAGTGTATCTTGTGTGTGAAAGTGCTCTAGAGTCCGTTTTAGGGTATTATCGTGTTGTATAATGAATTATCTAATGCGTTATAATGTAACATAGTGTTATGGTGTGACAACGCGGATGCTATAATGCGCTAAAATGTTTTGTGGTGCGTTATAATGTAGTTTAGTGTAATAGTGTATTACAGTATGTATTATCGTATTCTGATGTATTACAGTTCGTCTTATCGCCTTTATAGTCTATTCTAGTGTATTGTAGTTTACTTTAGTGGAATATACTGTCTTCCAGTATATTATAGCGTGTATTATATATTATTATGTGTTCTAGTGTTATTTTGTGTGTTAGTAGATTAAAGTATGTTATAGTGTGTAATAGTGTATTTTATCCGTGTGAAAGTGTATTACGTTGTGTTTCACGTTGCCATAGTGTGTGTAATTGCGTAATTTAGTATTTAACACTGTATCAGTATGCGCTAAAATGTTTTGTGGTGCGTTATAGTGTATTTTAGTGTATTACATTTTGTATTGTCGTATTCTGGGGTATTACAGTTCATCTTGTCGCATTTATAGTCTATTCTAGTGTATTATAGTTTACTTTAGTGGACTATACTGTCTTCCAGTGTATAGCGTGTTATTATGTGTTCTAGTTATTTTGTGTGTTACAGTAGATTAAAGTATGTTATAGTGTATAGTATCCGTGTTGAAGTGTATTACGTTGTGTTTCACGTTGCCATAGTGTGTGTATTATGCTATCGTATGTTATAGTGTGTAATTGCGTAATGTAGTATTTACTAGTGTATCTTGTGTGTGAAAGTGCTCTAGTCGGTTTTAGGGTATTATAGTGTATTATCGTGTTGTATAATGCATTATCTAATGCGTTATAATGTAACATAGTGTTATGGTGTGACAACGCGGATGCTAAAATGCGCTAAAATGTTTTGTGGTGCGTTATAGTGTATTCTAGTGTAATAGTGTATTACAGTTTGTATTATCGTATTCTGGGGTATTACAGTTCGCCTTGTCGCATTTATAGTCTATTCTAGTGTATTATAGATTACTTTACTGGACTATACCAGCGTATTACAGCGTGTATTATATTTTATTATGTGTTCTAGTGGTATTTTGTGTGTTACAGTAGATTAAAGTGTGTTACAGTGTGTAATAGTGTATAGTATCCGTGTTAACTGTATTACGTTGTGTTTCACGTTGCCATAGTATGTGTATTATGCTATCGTATGTTATAGTGTGTAATTGCGTAAATTAGTATTTACTAGTGTATCTTGTGTGTAAAAGTGCTCTAGAGTCCGTTTTAGGGTATTATCGTGTTGTATAATGAATTATCTAATGCGTTATAATGTAACATTAATGACTTAGACTTAGACGAAGGGATTAAAAGTACCATTAGCAAATTTGCAGATGATACTAAGTTGGGGGGTAGTGTGAATTGTGAGGAAGATGCAATAAGGCTGCAGGGTGACCTGGACAGGTTGTGTGAGTGGGCGGATACATGGCAGATGCAGTTTAATGTAGATAAGTGTGAGGTTATTCACTTTGGAAGTAAGAATAGAAAGGCAGATTATTATCTGAATGGTGTCAAGTTAGGAGGAGGGGGGGGTTCAACGAGATCTGGGTGTCCTAGTGCATCAGTCAATGAAAGGAAGCATGCAGGTTCAGCAGGCAGTGAAGAAAGCCAATGGAATGTTGGCCTTCGTAACAAGAGGAGTTGAGTATAGGAGCAAAGAGGTCCTTCTACAGTTGTACCGGGCCCTGGTGAGACCGCACCTGGAGTACTGTGTGCAGTTTTGGTCTCCAAATTTGAGGAAGGATATTCTTGCTATGGAGGGCGTGCAGCGTAGGTTCACTAGATTAATTCCCGGAATGGCGGGACTGTCGTATGTTGAAAGGCTGGAGCGATTGGGCTTGTATACACTGGAATTTAGAAGGATGAGGGGGGATCTTATTGAAACATATAAGATAATTAGGGGATTGGACACATTAGAGGCAGATAACATGTTCCCAATGTTGGGGGAGTCCAGAACAAGGGGCCACAGTTTGAGAATAAGGGGTAGGCCATTTAGAACGGAGATGAGGAAGAACTTTTTCAGTCAGAGGGTGGTGAAGGTGTGGAATTCTCTGCCTCAGAAGGCAGTGGAGGCCAGTTCGTTGGATGCTTTCAAGAGAGAGCTGGATAGAGCTCTTAAGGATAGCGGAGTGAGGGGGTATGGGGAGAAGGCAGGAACGGGGTACTGATTGATAGTGATCAGCCATGATCGCATTGAATGGCGGTGCTGGCTCGAAGGGCTGAATGGCCTACTCCTGCACCTATTGTCTATTGTCTATTGTCTATTGTCTATTGTCTAACATAGTGTTATGGTGTGACAACGCGGATGCTATAATGCGCTAAAATGTTTTGTGGTGCGTTATAATGTAGTTTAGTGTAATAGTGTATTACAGTATGTATTATCGTATTCTGATGTATTACAGTTCGTCTTATCGCCTTTATAGTCTATTCTAGTGTATTGTAGTTTACTTTAGTGGAATATACTGTCTTCCAGTATATTATAGCGTGTATTATATATTATTATGTGTTCTAGTGTTATTTTGTGTGTTAGTAGATTAAAGTATGTTATAGTGTGTAATAGTGTATTTTATCCGTGTGAAAGTGTATTACGTTGTGTTTCACGTAGCCATAGTGTGTGTATTATGCTATCGTATGTTATAGTGTGTAATTGCGTAATTTAGTATTTAACTCTGTATCAGTATGCGCTAAAATGTTTTGTGGTGCGTTGTAGTGTATTTTAGTGTAATAGTGTATTGCAGTTTGTATTATCGTATTCTGATGTATTACAGATGTCTTGTCGCATTGGTATTCTATTCTAGTGTATTATAGTTTACTTTAGTGGACTATACCAGTGAATAGCGTGTTATTGTGTGTTCTAGTGTTATTTTGTGTGTTACAGTAGATTAAAGTATGTTATAGTGTGCAATAGTGTATTGTATCCGTGATAACGTGTATTACGTTGTGTTTCACGTTGCATAATTGCGTAATTTAGTATTTACTAGTGTATCTTGTGTGTGAAAGTGCTCTAGAGTCCGTTTTAGGGTATTATCGTGTTGTATAATGAATTATCTAATGCGTTATAATGTAACATAGTGTTATGGTGTGACAACGCGGATGCTATAATGCGCTAAAATGTTTTGTGGTGCGTTATAATGTAGTTTAGTGTAATAGTGTATTACAGTATGTATTATCGTATTCTGATGTATTACAGTTCGTCTTATCGCCTTTATAGTCTATTCTAGTGTATTGTAGTTTACTTTAGTGGAATATACTGTCTTCCAGTATATTATAGCGTGTATTATATATTATTATGTGTTCTAGTGTTATTTTGTGTGTTAGTAGATTAAAGTATGTTATAGTGTGTAATAGTGTATTTTATCCGTGTGAAAGTTTATTACGTTGTGTTTCACGTTGCCATAGTGTGTGTAATTGCGTAATTTAGTATTTAACACTGTATCAGTATGCGCTAAAATGTTTTGTGGTGCGTTATAGTGTATTTTAGTGTATTACAGTTTGTATTGTCGTATTCTGGGGTATTACAGTTCATCTTGTCGCATTTATAGTCTATTCTAGTGTATTATAGTTTACTTTAGTGGACTATACTGTCTTCCAGTGTATAGCGTGTTATTATGTGTTCTAGTGTTATTTTGTGTGTTACAGTAGATTAAAGTATGTTATAGTGTATAGTATCCGTGTTGAAGTGTATTACGTTGTGTTTCACGTTGCCATAGTGTGTGTATTATGCTATCGTATGTTATAGTGTGTAATTGCGTAATGTAGTATTTACTAGTGTATCTTGTGTGTGAAAGTGCTCTAGTCCGTTTTAGGGTATTATAGTGTATTATCGTGTTGTATAATGCATTATCTAATGCGTTATAATGTAACATAGTGTTATGGTGTGACAACGCGGATGCTAAAATGCGCTAAAATGTTTTGTGGTGCGTTATAGTGTATTTTAGTGTAATAGTGTATTACAGTTTGTATTATCGTATTCTGGGGTATTACAGTTCGCCTTGTCGCATTTATAGTCTATTCTAGTGTATTATAGTTTACTTTAGTGGACTATACCAGTGTATTACAGCGTGTATTATATTTTATTATGTGTTCTAGTGTTATTTACTAATACTACAGTAACACTACAGTAGATTAAAGTGTGTTACAGTGTGTAATAGTGTATAGTATCCGTGTTAAATGTATTACGTTGTGTTTCACGTTGCCATAGTGTGTGTATTATGCTATCGTGTGTAATTGCGTAATTTAGTATTTAACACTGTATCAGTATGCGTTAAAATGTTTTGTGGTGCGTTGTGGTGTGTGGTATTTTAGTGTAATAGTGTATTACAATTTGTATTATCGTATTCTGGGGTATTACAGTTCGTCTTGTCGCATTGATAGTCTATTCTAGTGTATTATAGTTTACTTTAGTGGACTATACTGTCCTCCAGTGTATTATAGCGTGTATTATATTTTATTATGTGTTCTAGTGTTATTTTGTGTGTTACAGTAGATTAAAGTATGTTATAGTGTGTAATAGTGTATAGTATCCGTGTTAACGTGTATTACGTTGTGTTTCACGTAGCCATAGTGTGTGTATTATGCTATCGTATGTTATAGTGTGTAATTGCGTAATTTAGTATTAACTCTGTATCAGTATGCGCTAAAATGTTTTGTGGTGCGTTATAGTGTATTTTAGTGTAATTTAGTGTAATTACAGTTTGTATTGTCGTATTCTGGGGTATTACAGTTCATCTTGTCGCATTTATAGCCTATTCTAGTGTATTATAGTTTACTTTAGTGGACTATACTGTCTTCCAGTGTATAGCGTGTTATTATGTGTTCTAGTGTTATTTTGTGTGTTACAGTAGATTAAAGTATGTTATAGTGTATAGTATCCGTGTTGAAGTGTATTACGTTGTGTTTCACGTTGCCATAGTGTGTGTATTATGCTATCGTATGTTATAGTGTGTAATTGCGTAATGTAGTATTTACTAGTGTATCTTGTGTGTGAAAGTGCTCTAGTCCGTTTTAGGGTATTATAGTGTATTATCGTGTTGTATAATGCATTATCTAATGCGTTATAATGTAACATAGTGTTATGGTGTGACAACGCGGATGCTAAAATGCGCTAAAATGTTTTGTGGTGCGTTATAGTGTATTTTAGTGTAATAGTGTATTACAGTTTGTATTATCGTATTCTGGGGTATTACAGTTCGCCTTGTCGCATTTATAGTCTATTCTAGTGTATTATAGATTACTTTACTGGACTATACCAGTGTATTACAGCGTGTATTATATTTTATTATGTGTTCTAGTGGTATTTTGTGTGTTACAGTAGATTATAGTGTGTTGCAGTGTGTAATAGTGTATAGTATCCGTGTTAACTGTATTACGTTGTGTTTCACGTTGCCATAGTATGTGTATTATGCTATCGTGTGTAATTGCGTAATTTAATATTTAACACTGTATCAGTATGCGCTAAAATGTTTTGTGGTGCGTTATAGTGTATTGTAGTGTAATAGTGTATTACAATTTGTATTATCGTATTCTGGGGTATTACAGTTCGTCTTGTCGCATTTATAGTCTATTCTAGTTGACTTTAGTGGACTATACTGTCTTCCAGTGTAATATATTTTATTATGTGTTCTAGTGTTATTTTGTGTGTTACTGTAGATTAAAGTATGTTATAGAGTGAAGTGTGTTACAGTGTGTAATAGTGTATAGTATCTGTGTTAAAGTGTATTACGTTGTGTTTCACGTTGCCATAGTGTGTGTATTATGCTATCGTATGTTATAGTGTGTAATTGCGTAATTTAGTATTTAGCACTATCAGTATGCGCTAAAATGTTTGGTGGTGCGTTATAGTGTATTTTAGTGTAATAGTGTATTACAGTTTTGTATTATCGTATTCTGGGGTATTACAGTTCGTCTTGTCGCATTGGTATTCTATTCTAGTGTATTATAGTTTACTTTAGTGGACTATACTGTCTTCCAGTGTATAATAGCGTGTATTATATTTTATTATGTGTTCTAGTGTTATTTTGTGTGTTACAGTAGATTAAATTGTGTAATAGTGTGTAATAGTGTATAGTATCCGTGTTAAAGTGTATTACGTTGTGTTTCACGTTGCCATAGTGTGTGTATTATGCTATCGTATGTTATAGTGTGTAATTGCGTGAATTAGTATTTACTAGTGTATCTTGTGTGTGAAAGTGCTCTAGAGTCCGTTTTAGGGTATTATCGTGTTGTATAATGAATTATCTAATGCGTTATAATGTAACATAGTGTTATGGTGTGACAACGCGGATGCTATAATGCGCTAAAATGTTTTGTGGTGCGTTATAATGTAGTTTAGTGTAATAGTGTATTACAGTATGTATTATCGTATTCTGATGTATTACAGTTCGTCTTATCGCCTTTATAGTCTATTCTAGTGTATTGTAGTTTACTTTAGTGGAATATACTGTCTTCCAGTATATTATAACGTGTATTATATATTATTATGTGTTCTAGTGTTATTTTGTGTGTTAGTAGATTAAAGTATGTTATAGTGTGTAATAGTGTATTTTATCCGTGTGAAAGTGTATTACGTTGTGTTTCACGTTGCCATAGTGTGTGTAATTGCGTAATTTAGTATTTAACACTGTATCAGTATGCGCTAAAATGTTTTGTGGTGCGTTATAGTGTATTTTAGTGTATTACAGTTTGTATTGTCGTATTTTGGGGTATTACAGTTCATCTTGTCGCATTTATAGTCTATTCTAGTGTATTATAGTTTACTTTAGTGGACTATACTGTCTTCCAGTGTATAGCGTGTTATTATGTGTTCTAGTGTTATTTTGTGTGTTACAGTAGATTAAAGTATGTTATAGTGTATTGTATCCGTGTTGAAGTGTATTACGTTGTGTTTCACGTTGCCATAGTGTGTGTATTATGCTATCGTATGTTATAGTGTGTAATTGCGTAATGTAGTATTTACTAGTGTATCTTGTGTGTGAAAGTGCTCTAGTCGGTTTTAGGGTATTATAGTGTATTATCGTGTTGTATAATGCATTATCTAATGCGTTATAATGTAACATAGTGTTATGGTGTGACAACGCGGATGCTAAAATGCGCTAAAATGTTTTGTGGTGCGTTATAGTGTATTTTAGTGTAATAGTGTATTACAGTTTGTATTATCGTATTCTGGGGTATTACAGTTCGCCTTGTCGCATTTATAGTCTATTCTAGTGTATTATAGTTTACTTTAGTGGACTATACTGTCTTCCAGTGTATAGCGTGTTATTATGTGTTCTAGTGTTATTTTGTCTGTTACAGTAGATTAAAGTATGTTATAGTGTATAGTATCCGTGTTGAAGTGTATTACGTTGTGTTTCACGTTGCCATAGTGTGTGTATTATGCTATCGTATGTTATAGTGTGTAATTGCGTAATGTAGTATTTACTAGTGTATCTTGTGTGTGAAAGTGCTCTAGTCGGTTTTAGGGTATTATAGTGTATTATCGTGTTGTATAATGCATTATCTAATGCGTTATAATGTAACATAGTATTATGGTGTGACAACGCGGATGCTAAAATGCGCTAAAATGTTTTGTGGTGCGTTATAGTGTATTTTAGTGTAATAGTGTATTACAGTTTGTATTATCGTATTCTGGGGTATTACAGTTCGCCTTGTCGCATTTATAGTCTATTCTAGTGTATTATAGTTTACTTTAGTGGACTATACCAGTGTATTACAGCGTGTATTATATTTTATTATGTGTTCTCGTGTTATTTACTAATACTACAGTAACACTACAGTAGATTAAAGTGTGTTACAGTGTGTAATAGTGTATAGTATCCGTGTTAAATGTATTACGTTGTGTTTCACGTTGCCATAGTGTGTGTATTATGCTATCGTGTGTAATTGCGTAATTTAGTATTTAACACTGTATCAGTATGCGCTAAAATGTTTTGTGGTGCGTTATAGTGTATTTTAGTGTAATAGTGTATTACAATTTGTATTATCGTATTCTGGGGTATTACAGTTCGTCTTGTCGCATTGATAGTCTATTCTAGTGTATTATAGTTTACTTTAGTGGACTATACTGTCTTCCAGTGTATTATAGCGTGTATTATATTTTATTATGTGTTCTAGTGTTATTTTGTGTGTTATAGTAAATTAAAGTATGTTATAGTGTGTAATAGTGTATAGTATCCGTGTTAAATGTATTACGTTGTGTTTCACGTTGCCATAGTGTGTGTATTATGCTATCGTATGTTATAGTGTGTAAGTGCGTAAGTTAGTATTTACTGGTGTATCTTGTGTGTGAAAGTGCTCTAGAGTCCGTTTTAGGGTATTATCGTGTTGTATAATGAATTATCTAATGCGTTATAATGTAACATAGTGTTATGGTGTGACAACGCGGATGCTATAATGCGCTAAAATGTTTTGTGGTGGGTTATAATGTAGTTTAGTGTAATAGTGTATTACAGTATGTATTATCGTATTCTGATTTATTACAGTTCGTCTTATCGCCTTTATAGTCTATTCTAGTGTATTGTAGTTTACTTTAGTGGAATATACTGTCTTCCAGTATATTATAGCGTGTATTATATATTATTATGTGTTCTAGTGTTATTTTGTGTGTTAGTAGATTAAAGTATGTTATAGTGTGTAATAGTGTATAGTATCCGTGTGAAAGTGTATTACGTTGTGTTTCACGTTGCCATAGTGTGTGTAATTGCGTAATTTAGTATTTAACACTGTATCAGTATGCGCTAAAATGTTTTGTGGTGCGTTATAGTGTATTTTAGTGTATTACAGTTTGTATTGTCGTATTCTGGGGTATTACAGTTCATCTTGTCGCATTTATAGTCTATTCTAGTGTATTATAGTTTACTTTAGTGGACTATACTGTCTTCCAGTGTATAGCGTGTTATTATGTGTTCTAGTGTTATTTTGTGTGTTACAGTAGATTAAAGTATGTTATAGTGTATAGTATCCGTGTTGAAGTGTATTACGTTGTGTTTCACGTTGCCATAGTGTGTGTATTATGCTATCGTATGTTATAGTGTGTAATTGCGTAATGTAGTATTTACTAGTGTATCTTGTGTGTGAAAGTGCTCTAGTCGGTTTTAGGGTATTATAGTGTATTATCGTGTTGTATAATGCATTATCTAATGCGTTATAATGTAACATAGTGTTATGGTGTGACAACGCGGATGCTAAAATGCGCTAAAATGTTTTGTGGTGCGTTATAGTGTATTTTAGTGTAATAGTGTATTACAGTTTGTATTATCGTATTCTGGGGTATTACAGTTCGCCTTGTCGCATTTATAGTCTATTCTAGTGTATTATAGTTTACTTTAGTGGACTATACCAGTGTATTACAGCGTGTATTATATTTTATTATGTGTTCTAGTGTTATTTACTAATACTACAGTAACACTACAGTAGATTAAAGTGTGTTACAGTGTGTAATAGTGTATAGTATCCGTGTTAAATGTATTACGTTGTGTTTCACGTTGCCATAGTGTGTGTATTATGCTATCGTGTGTAATTGCGTAATTTAGTATTTAACACTGTATCAGTATGCGCTAAAATGTTTTGTGGTGCGTTATAGTGTATTTTAGTGTAATAGTGTATTACAATTTGTATTATCGTATTCTGGGGTATTACAGTTCGTCTTGTCGCATTGATAGTCTATTCTAGTGTATTATAGTTTACTTTAGTGGACTATACTGTCTTCCAGTGTATTATAGCGTGTATTATATTTTATTATTTGTTCTAGTGTTATTTTGTGTGTTATAGTAAATTAAAGTATGTTATAGTGTGTAATAGTGTATAGTATCCGTGTTAAATGTATTACGTTGTGTTTCACGTTGCCATAGTGTGTGTATTATGCTATCGTATGTTATAGTGTGTAAGTGCGTAAGTTAGTATTTACTGGTGTATCTTGGGTGTGAAAGTGCTCTAGAGTCCGTTTTAGGTTATTATCGTGTTGTATAATGAATTATCTAATGCGTTATAATGTAACATAGTGTTATGGTGTGACAACGCGGATGCTATAATGCGCTAAAATGTTTTGTGGTGCGTTATAATGTAGTTTAGTGTAATAGTGTATTACAGTATGTATTATCGTATTCTGATGTATTACAGTTCGTCTTATCGCCTTTATAGTCTACTAGACCGAGTGGGCCCGTTGGGCCCGTCTTCGTAGGGTTTCCATTGTAACCGGGAGGATGGGAGGGAGGGAAGTGGGAGGGAGGGGGGGAGGGGAGGGTGGAGTGGAGGGGGGAGGGGAGGGGGAAGGAGGGGAGGGGGATGGGGAGGGAGAGGGGAGGGAGGGGGGTGGGGGGAGGGTCTATTTTACTTTAAAATAAACAGCGTTCTTTGTTGAAAAGGAAATAAACTTATCTATAGAGCATCAGCTTTTTTAAAATAAATAAAATCAAACTTAATGAAAATCACATTCCTCATTTTAAATAAATGTCTTTGTTATAAATGAAATCAAACAGCGGGAGAGGCGACGGCGACTACACCTCCCGGCGGTCAGCGCTGCTGGGACGGGAGGGAGGGAGGGATGAGGGAGGGAGGAGAGTGGGGAGGGAGGGGTACCTCCCCTTTTCCCAGTACTCTTCTTTCCCAAACCACCAAGCCCCCTGTTGTCCCCCTCCCCAGTCCCCATTCTCAGACCCCCCCATTCTCTCTCCCCCAGATACACTCTTACTCTCCCCCCCCCTTTCCCCAGCACACCCCTTTCCCCGTTGGGCCCGTCCTCGTAGGGTTTCCATTGTAACCGTGAGGCAGGGAGGGGGGAGGGAGGGAAGAGGGAGGTGTGGAGGGAGGAGGGGAGGGGGAGGGAGGGGGAGGGGGGAAGGGGGGGAGGTGGAGGGAGGGGGGAGGGAGAGGGGGAGGGGTGGGGGGAAGGGGTGAGGGTGGAAGGGGGAGGGAGGGGGACCTCCCCTTTTCACAGTACCCCTCTTTCCCCGTTGTGCCCGTCCTCGTAAGGTTTCCATTGTAACCGGGAGGGGAGTGGGGGGGAGGGAAGGGAGGAGGGAGGTGTGGAGGGGGGAGGGGAGGGGGAGGGGGGAAGGGGCAAGGGGGAGGGAGAGGGGAGGGAGGGGGTAGGGAGGGGGGAAGGGGGGAGGGAGGGGGACCACCCGTTTTCCCAGTACCCCTCTTTCCCCGTTGGGCCCGTCGTCGTAGGGTTTCCATTGTAACCGGGAGGAGGGGAGGTAGGGAAGGGGGAGGGAGGGAGGAGGGAGGTGTGGAGGGAGGAGGGGAGGGGGAGGGAGGAGGGGAGGGGGAGGGAGGGGGAAGGGGGAGGAGGGGAGGGGAGGGAGGGGGGTAGGGGGGAGGGAGGAGGGAGGTGTGGAGGGAGGAGGGGAGGGGGAGGGAGGGGGGAGGGGAGGGGGGAGGGAGAGGGGGAGGGGGAGGGAGGGAGCGTGTAAGGGGGAGGGAGGGGGACCTCCCCTTTTCCCAGTACCCCTCTTTCCCCGTTGGGCCCGTCCTCGTAGGGTTTCCATTGTAACCGGGAGGAGGGGAGGGAGGGAGGAGGGAGGTGTGGAGGGAGGAGGGGAGGGGGGAAGGGGGAGGGAGAGGGTTAGGGGGGAGGGGGAGGGGGGAGGGGAGGGGAGGGAGGGGGACCTCCCCTTTTCCCAGTACCCCTCTTTCCCCGTTGGGCCCGTCCCCGTAGGGTTTCCTTTGTAACCAGAAGGGGGGAGGGAGGGTGGAAGGAGGGGGAGGGGGAGAGGGATGGAAGGGTGGAGGGAGGGGGGGAGGGATGGAGGGAAGGAGGGAGGGGGGAGTTAGGGGAGGAGGGGTGAGGGAGGTGGGGAGGGAGTTGGGGAGGAGGGGGGGAGGGAGTGGGGATGGAGGTGGGAAGGAGTGGGGAGGAAGGGGTTGAGGGGGAAAGGGGGGGAGGGAGGGAATAGGGGCCCCATGCTGATCTGTGTATGTTAAGTGACTTGCACAACTTAAAAAAACTGGCAGTTGCCTTTCGCAACAATGTTGCAACAATCTCACACAAGCATTGTGACGTCACAAGCTGAAGATGTAAATTTAAAACCGAGCTGATCTCTCATTGGTGCACGGGTGCCATTGTGACATCACGCGCTGAAGCCCCTTCAAGAAAAGGGTTAGAAATGAAAATTAAACTTTAATATCTCTCTAGCTTTAAAAAGGTAGCTTCAATTTGAACGAAAGTACTTACAATAGTTGCCCATGTTAATGGTGAATATGGCGGTACAAAAATCGTAGCGCTTAGGTGTACCGTCAGGGAGGAGTAGGGTTTGTAAGTTATGGACAGAAACTCTTCGGAATCTTTGCGTACATACACATATACATCCATACATACGGAATGTTGGACCGCAGAGTTTTAGTAGTATATAGATTCTAGTGTATTGTAGTTTACTTTAGTGGAATATACTGTCTTCCAGTATATTATAGCGTGTATTATATATTATTATGTGTTCTGGTGTTATTTTGTGTGTTAGTAGATTAAAGTATGTTATAGTGTGTAATAGTGTATTTTATCCGTGTGAAAGTGTATTACGTTGTGTTTCACGTTGCCATAGTGTGTGTAATTGCGTAATTTAGTATTTAACACTGTATCAGTATGCGCTAAAATGTTTTGTGGTGCGTTATAGTGTATTTTAGTGTATTACAGTTTGTATTGTCGTATTCTGGGGTATTACAGTTCATCTTGTCGCATTTATAGTCTATTCTAGTGTATTATAGTTTACTTTAGTGGACTATACTGTCTTCCAGTGTATAGCGTGTTATTATGTGTTCTAGTGTTATTTTGTGTGTTACAGTAGATTAAAGTATGTTATAGTGTATAGTATCCGTGTTGAAGTGTATTACGTTGTGTTTCACGTTGCCATAGTGTGTGTATTATGCTATCGTATGTTATAGTGTGTAATTGCGTAATGTAGTATTTACTAGTGTATCTTGTGTGTGAAAGTGCTCTAGTCCGTTTTAGGGTATTATAGTGTATTATCGTGTTGTATAATGCATTATCTAATGCGTTATAATGTAACATGCGTTATGGTGTGACAACGCGGATGCTAAAATGCACTAAAATGTTTTGTGGTGCGTTATAGTGTATTTTAGTGTAATAGTGTATTACAGTTTGTATTATCGTATTCTGGGGTATTACAGTTCGCCTTGTCGCATTTATAGTCTATTCTAGTGTATTATAGTTTACTTTAGTGGACTATACCAGTGTATTACAGCGTGTATTATATTTTATTATGTGTTCTAGTGTTATTTACTAATACTACAGTAACACTACAGTAGATTAAAGTGTGTTACAGTGTGTAATAGTGTATAGTATCCGTGTTAAATGTATTACGTTGTGTTTCACGTTGCCATAGTGTGTATTATGCTATCGTGTGTAATTGCGTAATTTAGTATTTAACACTGTATCAGTATGCGCTAAAATGTTTTGTGGTGCGTTATAGTGTATTTTAGTGTAATAGTGTATTACAATTTGTATTATCGTATTCTGGGGTATTACAGTTCGTCTTGTCGCATTGATAGTCTATTCTAGTGTATTATAGTTTACTTTAGTGGACTATACTGTCCTCCAGTGTATTATAGCGTGTATTATATTTTATTATGTGTTCTAGTGTTATTTTGTGTGTTACAGTAGATTAAAGTATGTTATAGTGTGTAATAGTGTATAGTATCCGTGTTAACGTGTATTACGTTGTGTTTCACGTTGCCATAGTGTGTGTATTATGCTATCGTATGTTATAGTGTGTAATTGCGTAAATTATTATTTACTAGTGTATCTTGTGTGTGAAAGTGCTCTAGAGTCCGTTTTAGGGTATTATCGTGTTGTATAATGAATTATCTAATGCGTTATAATGTAACATAGTGTTATGGTGTGACAACGCGGATGCTATAATGCGCTAAAATGTTTTGTGGTGCGTTATAATGTAGTTTAGTGTAATAGTGTATTACAGTATGTATTATCGTATTCTGATGTATTACAGTTCGTCTTATCGCCTTTATAGTCTATTCTAGTGTATTGTAGTTTACTTTAGTGGAATATACTGTCTTCCAGTATATTATAGCGTGTATTATATATTATTATGTGTTCTAGTGTTATTTTGTGTGTTAGTAGATTAAAGTATGTTATAGTGTGTAATAGTGTATAGTATCCGTGTGAAAGTGTATTACGTTGTGTTTCACGTTGCCATAGTGTGTGTAATTGCGTAATTTAGTATTTAACACTGTATCAGTATGCGCTAAAATGTTTTGTGGTGCGTTATAGTGTATTTTAGTGTATTACAGTTTGTATTGTCGTATTCTGGGGTATTACAGTTCATCTTGTCGCATTTATAGTCTATTCTAGTGTATTATAGTTTACTTTAGTGGACTATACTGTCTTCCAGTGTATAGCGTGTTATTATGTGTTCTAGTGTTATTTTGTGTGTTACAGTAGATTAAAGTATGTTATAGTGTATAGTATCCGTGTTGAAGTGTATTACGTTGTGTTTCACGTTGCCATAGTGTGTGTATTATGCTATCGTATGTTATAGTGTGTAATTGCGTAATGTAGTATTTACTAGTGTATCTTGTGTGTGAAAGTGCTCTAGTCGGTTTTAGGGTATTATAGTGTATTATCGTGTTGTATAATGCATTATCTAATGCGTTATAAAATGTAACATAGTGTTATGGTGTGACAACGCGGATGCTAAAATGCGCTAAAATGTTTTGTGGTGCGTTATAGTGTATTTTAGTGTAATAGTGTATTACAGTTTGTATTATCGTATTCTGGGGTATTACAGTTCGCCTTGTCGCATTTATAGTCTATTCTAGTGTATTATAGTTTACTTTAGTGGACTATACCAGTGTATTACAGCGTGTATTATATTTTATTATGTGTTCTAGTGTTAGTTACTAATACTACAGTAACACTACAGTAGATTAAAGTGTGTTACAGTGTGTAATAGTGCATAGTATCCGTGTTAAATGTATTACGTTGTGTTTCACGTTGCCATAGTGTGTGTATTATGCTATCGTGTGTAATTGCGTAATTTAGTATTTAACACTGTATCAGTATGCGCTAAAATGTTTTGTGGTGCGTTGTGGTGTGTGGTATTTTAGTGTAATAGCGTATTACAATTTGTATTATCGTATTCTGGGGTATTACAGTTCGTCTTGTCGCATTGATAGTCTATTCTAGTGTATTATAGTTTACTTTAGTGGACTATACTGTCCTCCAGTGTATTATAGCGTGTAATATATTTTATTATGTGTTCTAGTGTTATTTTGTGTGTTACAGTAGATTAAAGTATGTTATAGTGTGTAATAGTGTATAGTATCCGTGTTAACGTGTATTACGTTGTGTTTCACGTAGCCATAGTGTGTGTATTATGCTATCGTATGTTATAGTGTGCCATTGCGTAATTTAGTATTTAACTCTGTATCAGTATGCGCTAAAATGTTTTGTGGTGCGTTATAGTGTATTTTAGTGTAATAGTGTATTGCAGTTTGTATTATCGTATTCTGATATATTACAGTTCGTCTTGTCGCATTGGTATTCTATGCTAGTGTATTATAGTTTACTTTAGTGGACTATACCAGTGTATAGCGTGTTATTGTGTGTTCTAGTGTTATTTTGTGTGTTACAGTAGATTAAAGTATGTTATAGTGTGCAATAGTGTATAGTATCCGTGATAACGTGTATTACGTTGTGTTTCACGTTGCATAATTGCGTAATTTAGTATTTACTAGTGTATCTTGTGTGTGAAAGTGCTCTCGAGTCCGTTTTAGGGTATTATCGTGTTGTATAATGAATTATCTAATGCGTTATAATGTAACATAGTGTTATGGTGTGACAACGCGGATGCTATAATGCGCTAAAATGTTTTGTGGTGCGTTATAATGTAGTTTAGTGTAATAGTGTATTACAGTATGTATTATCGTATTCTGATGTATTACAGTTCGTCTTATCGCCTTTATAGTCTATTCTAGTGTATTGTAGTTTACTTTACTGGAATATACTGTCTTCCAGTATATTATAGCGTGTATTATATATTATTATGTGTTCTAGTGTTATTTTGTGTGTTAGTAGATTAAAGTATGTTATAGTGTGTAATAGTGTATTTTATCCGTGTGAAAGTGTATTACGTTGTGTTTCACGTTGCCATAGTGTGTGTAATTGCGTAATTTAGTATTTAACACTGTATCAGTATGCGCTAAAATGTTTTGTGGTGCGTTATAGTGTATTTTAGTGTATTACAGTTTGTATTGTCGTATTCTGGGGTATTACAGTTCATCTTGTCGCATTTATAGTCTATTCTAGTGTATTATAGTTTACTTTAGTGGACTATACTGTCTTCCAGTGTATTAATAGCGTGTATTATATTTTATTATGTTCTGGTGTTATTTTGTGTGTTACAGTAGATTAAAGTATGTTATAGTGTGTAATAGTGTATAGGATCCGTGTTAAAGTGTATTACGTTGTGTTGCACGTTGCCATAGTGCGTGTATTATGCTATCGTATGTTATAGTGTGTAATTGCGTAATTTAGTATTTAACACTATCAGTATGCGCTAAAATGGTTTGTGGTGCGTTATAGTGTATTTTAGTGTAATTTAGTGTAATTACAGTTTGTATTGTCGTTTTCTGCGGTATTACCGTTCGTCTTGTCGCATTTATAGTCTATTCTAGTGTTTTATAGTTTACTTTAGTGGACTATACCAGTGTATAGCGTGTTATTGTGTGTTCTAGTGTTATTTTGTGTGTTACAGTTGATTAAAGTATGTTATAGTGTGCAATAGTGTATAGTATCCGTGATAACATGTATTACGTTGTGTTTCACGTTGCCATAGTGTGTTTCTTATGCTATCGTATGTTATAGTGTGTAATTGCGTAATTTAGTATTTACTAGTGTATCTTGTGTGTGAAAGTGCTCTAGAGTCCGTTTTAGGGTATTATAGTGTATTATCGTGTTGTATCATGCATTATCTAAAGCGTTATAATGTAACATAGTGTTATGGTGTGACAACGCGGATGCTATAATGCGCTAAAATGTTTTGTGGTACGTTATAGTGTATTTTAGTGTAATAGTGTATTACAGTTCGTCTTGTCGCATTTATAGTCTATTCTAGTGTATTATAGTTTGCTTTAGTGGACTATACTGTCTTCCAGTGTATTATAGGGTGTATTATATTTTATTATGTGTTCTAGTGTTATTTTGTGTATTACAGTAGATTAAAGTATGTTATAGTGTCTAATAGTGTATAATATCCGTGTTAAAGTGTATTATGTTGTGTTTCACGTTGCCACAGTGTGTGTATTATGCTATCGTATGTTATAGTGTGTAATTGCATAAGTTAGTATTTACTGGTGTATCTTGGGTGTGAAAGTGCTCTAGAGTCCGTTTTAGGTTATTATCGTGTTGTATAATGAATTATCTAATGCGTTATAATGTAACATAGTGTTATGGTGTGACAACGCGGATGCTAAAATGCGCTAAAATGTTTTGTGGTGCGTTATAGTGTATTTTAGTGTAATAGTGTATTACATTTTGTATTATCGTATTCTGGGGTATTACAGTTCGCCTTGTCGCATTTATAGTCTATTCTAGTGTATTATAGATTACTTTACTGGACTATACCAGTGTATTACAGCGTGTATTATATTTTATTATGTGTTCTAGTGGTATTTTGTGTATTACAGTAGATTAAAGTATGTTATAGTGTCTAATAGTGTATAATATCCGTGTTAAAGTGTATTACGTTGTGTTTCACGTTGCCACAGTGTGTGTATTATGCTATCGTATGTTATAGTGTGTAATTGCATAAGTTAGTATTTACTGGTGTATCTTGGGTGTGAAAGTGCTCTAGAGTCCGTTTTAGGGTATTATCGTGTTGTATAATGAATTATCTAATGCGTTATAATGTAACATAGTGTTATGGTGTGACAACGCGGATGCTATAATGCGCTAAAATGTTTTGTGGTGCGTTATAATGTAGTTTAGTGTAATAGTGTATTACAGTATGTATTATCGTATTCTGATGTATTACAGTTCGTCTTATCGCCTTTATAGTCTATTCTAGTGTATTGTAGTTTACTTTAGTGGAATATACTGTCTTCCAGTATATTATAGCGTGTATTATATATTATTATGTGTTCTAGTGTTATTTTGTGTGTTAGTAGATTAAAGTATGTTATAGTGTGTAATAGTGTATTTTATCCGTGTGAAAGTGTATTACGTTGTGTTTCACGTTGCCATAGTGTGTGTAATTGCGTAATTTAGTATTTAACACTGTATCAGTATGCGCTAAAATGTTTTGTGGTGCGTTATAGTGTATTTTAGTGTATTACAGTTTGTATTGTCGTATTCTGGGGTATTACAGTTCATCTTGTCGCATTTATAGTCTATTCTAGTGTATTATAGTTTACTTTAGTGGACTATACTGTCTTCCAGTGTATAGCGTGTTATTATGTGTTCTAGTGTTATTTTGTGTGTTACAGTAGATTAAAGTATGTTATAGTGTATAGTATCCGTGTTGAAGTGTATTACGTTGTGTTTCACGTTGCCATAGTGTGTGTACTATGCTATCGAATGTTATAGTGTGTAATTGCGTAAATTAGTATTTACTAGTGTATCTTGTGTGTGAAAGTGCTCTAGTCCGTTTTAGGGTATTATAGTGTATTATCGTGTTGTATAATGCATTATCTAATGCGTTATAATGTAACATAGTGTTATGGTGTGACAACGCGGATGCTAAAATGCGCTAAAATGTTTTGTGGTGCGTTATAGTGTATTTTAGTGTAATAGTGTATTACAGTTTGTATTATCGTATTCTGGGGTATTACAGTTCGCCTTGTCGCATTTATAGTCTATTCTAGTGTATTATAGTTTACTTTAGTGGACTATACCAGTGTATTACAGCGTGTATTATATTTTATTATGTGTTCTAGTGTTATTTACTAATACTACAGTAACACTACAGTAGATTAAAGTGTGTTACAGTGTGTAATAGTGTATAGTATCCGTGTTAAATGTATTACGTTGTGTTTCACGTTGCCATAGTGTGTGTATTATGCTATCGTGTGTAATTGCGTAATTTAGTATTTAACACTGTATCAGTATACTTGATCTGTCTGAAGCCCCGAGAATAGATATGGTTCACCGGGTCCGACGTAAGGCTCAAGCAAGCTTAACTTCCCCCCCCAAGACAGATTATTCTGAAATTCTATGACATTTCAACCCTGGAAGGAATTATGAAAAAGATTCCATATGGGGTGAATTTGATGTTTGGAGAAGACAAATTAAGATTCTTCCGTGATTTGCCAGCCGAAGTCATGGAAAAGAGGGACAAGTTTACAAACACGAGAAGGCTACTGAAAGAGGTTAAGGGAGTAAGATATGGGATAGTATATCCTGCAAAATTGCGAATTACTTATAACCATGTTGAACGTGCATTCACGGATCCAGAAGAGGCATTTAAATATGCACAAAGTATCACAAAGGAGGACTACTGATCATTATGAGTTGGTCTCCTACAATAACACCGAGGAGAAACGACAAAGAAAGGATTGTGTTTCTGTTTTTACTTTTTTTTAACATACAAAAAAGACTGCTCTTGTTAAAATGGTGATTCTTCCTCGAGGCATTGTCTAGACATTTTATCTTTGGAATGTTAATTCAAGGTCGGATTTTATGTTTCATTTTAATAAAGGATAGACGAGGACGAGAAACTGTGGCGGGGAAAATAAATTGAGAATTGAGAATAAATTGAGAATATAGTGTAATATAGAATACTATTAGTGGACTTGTATATAGAAAATTATGATTTAAGAAACATATAATTACATACTAACATACTAACATAGAATATAATTAATAAAACTGTAATATTAAGGCATAGCTTAACTATAGATGATGTATATTTCATGATGTTAATTATTTGCTAATAAGAATAACGAGTTAAATATGATTGATAAGTATTAATAACATGCTAACATATTTTATGGATATAGTAGACTTAGTCTAGATTGTGCGTAAAGGGGGGGAGGAGACTCAGATACTTGGAAGACATCCAAGGGTCTGAATCTGGTTAACCCCTTGGAACCCGCTGTTGTCTGATACAAAAGTTTGAGACTTAATGGTAATAAATCTAGGTATATTGATAGATATGGATATATAAATAATATAATTACTGTTATATCTAAGTATATACTCAATGTTGGAAACCTCTTTGAAGATACATTCTAATCTAGCTATTGGAGTGCGTTTTATTTTATATATATATTTTTGAACTTTGTATCGCTCTCTCTTCCAATTAATAATAATTGGTAAAGGGGGCAGAGCGAAACATATAAAAACATCTACGGAAGTCAACAAGAATTTTTCTACCACCTGTTGGTGGTCTGTTTTTAATTATAATATCTTTATTTTTGGATATTATAATATCACTTTTTGTTTGTTAATTATCTTTCCACGACTTTACACTTTCTGGTCTTTTTCAAGGTTTATTCTGAAGGGGAGATGCCAACAAAACGTAACAGTTGGGGATGACCATCCTTCATCTGGAGTTATAAGGTTTTTGGTTGCACCATATGAAGTAAAGGTATTAACATGATTCATAATACAAGACGATAAACAAAAGAAAACTGGAGGAATCACATTTTGTAGTTGGAATATAAGGGGTGCTAATGAACCAATTAAAAGGGGTAAGATCTTTGCCCAATTAAAAGCCTTAAACAGTGACATTATTTTTTTACAAGAGACGCATCTGAAATATCAAACACAGATAAGACTGAAGGCAAATTGGATTGGGCAAACATACTACTCTTCATTTACTTCTAAATCTAGAGGCACGGCTATTATCATTCGTAAAGGTATACCATTTAAATTAAAGAATACAATAGCAGATAAAGAGGGGAGGTATGTCATAGTTACGGGAGAAATTTATTCTACTTCGCTTACTTTGATAAATATTTACGCTCCTAATTTTGACAACCCCCAATTCTTTAGTAAAATTTTGGATATAATTTCAGAACTTAACCATCAAAATGTGATAATAGGGGGAGATTTGAATTGTGTTTTAGATCCATATTTGGATAAATCAGCAAAACAAAAAAGGACTAACATAAAATCTAAAACTAGTGAACTCCTAAATACATATATGAAAAATACTAATATAACAGATGTATGGAGGATCGCTAACCCAGTAGGTAGGGAATATTCATTTTATTCAACAGTACATAAAACATATTCACGTATAGATTATTTCTTAGTGGATACAAAACTAATTCCATATACATATAATTCTAAATATCATAATAGTATTATTTCTGATCATTCCCCGTTAACTTTTTCTTTAAAATTAGAAGGAATGCCTGATAAAAATTTGTTTTGGAGGTTTAACCCCCAAATTTTAAACAACACACAAGGTTGTACATATTTAAAAGAGCAGATGATATTCTTCTTTGAGACAAATGATACACCAGATATTTCACCCTCCTTATTATGGGAAACCTTTAAGGCATTTATTAGAGGAACTATAATCTCATATCAAGCTTTCCAAAATAAAAAGAATAATACTGAACAATCGCAGTTAGAACAAGAAATTAGACAACTAGATTTAGAAAATGCCAAAGAGCCAACTATAGATAAACATAATAAGATAACAATACTAAAATATAAATTAAATAAAATTTTATCGGCCAGAATAATAAGATTATTTCAAATTACAAAACAAGAAAATTTTGAATTTGGTGATAAACCACATAAACTCCTAGCACGCCAACTGAAAAAACGGGAAACAGAAAATACAATTACTAAAATTAAATCAGACAAAGGGGAATTACTAACATTACCTAAAGATATTAATAAAAGATTTGCTCAATTTTATCAAAACTTATACACATCGAAAACCTCTGCAAATAATACTCAAATTACAAATTTCTTAGACAATTGTAATCTTCCAAAATTAAATATGGTGGAACAAGAGGGATTAGGAGCTCAGATTACACTACAGAAACAATAAGTTCGTTGAAAAATGGCAAAACGCCAGGACCAGATGGCTTTAGTAATGAATTCTATAAAAGATTCTACGAGATAATTTCTCCACGGTTGCAAGATTTATATATATACGCTTTTAAAGAAAATAAACTACCAGAAACACTAACTGAGTCAACTATTATACTTATACCAAAAAAGGATAAAGATCTAGAAGACCCAGGCTCATATAGAGCTATTGCACTCCTAAATACAGACCAAAAAATATTAGCAAAGACCCTAGCGAGAAGATCGAAAGCTTTTTCTGCATCCAATACTATTTACTATATTAGTAAATTAATAAATCCGGACCAAACAGGGTTTATACCAAAGAGATACTCATTTAACAATTTGAGACGGCTGTTTAATATAATGTACTCACATAATACTGAAGAAGAACTAGCAATCATTTCATTGGATGCAGAAAAAGCTTTCGATCAAGTAGAATGGCAATATTTATTTAAAGTATTGGAAAAATTTAACACGGGAGATAATTTTATCTCATGGGTAAAATTATTATATGATAAGCCGACGGCTAGAATACTGACTAATAATATATTATCCCCGAAATTCCAATTAGCAAGGGGCAATAGGCAGGGGTGCATGTTATCGCCCCTGCTATTTGCACTAGTGATAGAGCCTTTAGCTGAAAGTATAAGAAGTCATCCGAATATTTATGGATATAATACCAAACACTCAAATAATAAAATTTCATTATATGCAGACGACATATTATTATATATTACAAATTCGCAAATTAGCATACCAAATATACTAAATTTAATAGAGGAATTTGGTTCTTTTTCAGGATATAGAATAACTGGAACAAAAGCGAAATTATGACGATAAAACCTCAAGAGTCGACACATTTGCTGAAATTTCCTTTTAGAATTACAACAGAAAAATTTAAGTATTTGGGCATCCAAATTACTAGGAACTATAAATCATTACTTAACGCAAATTATATGCCTTTATTAACTAAACTAAATGGGTTGATTAAATTTTGGAAAACACTGCCAATGTCTCTAATAGGCAGAATAAACGCGATAAAAATGATCTTCTTACCACAAATATTGTACCTATTTCAATCAATACCAATATACTTACCTAAAAAATTCTTTAAAAAATTGGATTCTGATATTATAAATTTTATATGGGATTATAAATCACACAGAATTAAAAAAAAAACACTTGTGTAAATCTAAAGAATCAGGGGGACTGACACTCCCTAACTTATTGTATTATTATTGGGCAGTGAATATTAAAAATATAATCTACTGGTTGGACAGTTCTGCCCAACAGGTAGATTGGATAAGAATGGAGAAAGAGGATTGTTCCCCTTACAATATAGGAGCGATCCTTCTTTCCCCGATAAAACTGAACAATATAATATATAAGAAGAATCCAATTATTCATAGTATAATACGAATTTGGAAACAAATAAAACTAACTTTAAAATTAAGAAAATTATCGTTTCTTTCTCCAATAGCTAATAATCCTTCATTCAAACCATCTATTATTGATACAACGTTTATCCATTGGGAAAGAATAGGAATCAAAACGATGGGAGATATGTATGAAATGGGAATTTTTTTACCATTCCAACAATTACAACTAAAATATAATTTGAAAAGTAATCAATATTTCAAATACCTTCAAATTCAAGATTATTTGAAAAAATATATACAAGGATATCAAACCTCAACCCCAGACTTATTGGAGGAAGGAATGAATAGAAAGGCAGAATCAAGCAATTTAATATCTTACTTATATAATATAATTCTAAATATAGAAACACCAACGACAGAGGCAATTAGAAGGGACTGGGAACAAGAGTTATTGATAAAAATTCCGAACGATAGATGGGATAAAAATTTATTATATGTAAATAAATGTTCAATGAATGTAAGACACAACCTAGTTCAATTTAAAATTTTACATAGATTATATTATTCGAAAACTAGACTGAATAAAATATTTTCAAATGTTTCCCCCATCTGCGACAAATGTCTAACTCAAAAAGCCACTATAGCACATTCCTTTGTCTATTGTACAAAACTGTATAAATTTTGGAATGAAATTTTTGGAATTTTTACAAAACTATTTAACACAAAATTGAACCCCAGTACAGAATTGATTATCTTTGGATCAATGGAAGAGGGAAGTAAACTAACTATATTCCAAGAAGCTTTTCTTAATTACGGTCTAATAACAGCAAAAAAACTAATACTCAAATTTTGGAAAAACGCACCTACGCCAACATTCAAAATGTGGATTTCAAGCATGTCTGAAACGTTACATTTTGAAGAAATGAGATTCCTCCTATTAGGCAAAGTAGACCAATTCTTAAAGATTTGGTCTCCTTTTATCAATTTTTTGCAAGCATATGGTGCAACATAACATAACCTTAGAAATTAAACGGTTTAGAACCGGGTGACGGATGGGCAAAAATACGAGATAGGTAGATCTCCCCTAATCTTTCTTTTCTTTACTGTCTTCTTTTCTTTCAATCTTTTAACTTTTCATCTCTATCCTTTATTTCTTTTGCTTTCTGTTTCTACTCGCTTGACTATCTATTCCGACACTCTTTATTTCTTATTTCTTTCTTCTCTCACTGTTCTTTTATTATTAAATCAAAAGTATGAAGTTGTACAAGAATGGAAATATGTATTTATGTATTAGGTACTCAAGTACCACACTATTGTACTTACTTCTAACAAAAATAAATTAAATAAAAAAATAAAGTGTGTTGCCAAAAAAGTATGTTCCCAAAAGCGTGTTCCCAAAAAAAGTACGTTTCCAAAAGTGTGTTCCCAAAAAAGTTTGTTCCCAAAAGTGTGTTCCCAAAAAAAGTGTGTTCCCAAAAGTATGTTCCCAAAAGTTTGTTCCCAAAAAAGAGTGTTCCCAAAAGTGTGTTCCCAAAAGTATTCCCCGCAGGGCGAACTGTGCCTCGGCCTGGTCAAACCAGAAGTCGGGGTCCTCGGTCCACAATGGAGGCAGCCACACCGACACGGCGTGGATAGCGGCGCGGGCGGCAGGGTCCAGAGGCGGCTGACCCACCTCAAGAGGCGGCTGAGAGGAGGCGGAAGAGTCGGGTAGTAGCGGGTTCTGTTCCATCGCGACTTGCGAAGGAACGTCGGGGTCACCAGTGTAGTGGGTGCGGTCACCGCGGTAATCAGGCCAGACGCCAGGTGAGTAGTTAATACTTTATTACCAATAGGCACCAAACACCGCACTCAAGAGAGAGTGAGTCTACACACCCAAAACCTTTATAGTCCCAGACCACCTGACCCAGGAAGTGACCTAATCCCTCCCGTCCACTGAGTGCCGAGTGGAATGACCAAGGGAGTGGCCTAGCCCCCCGGTGCCGCCACAAGACACCCAATAGCAGCTGCTTGTCCATTGTGACATCACACGCTGAATACCGCGGGGGGGGGGGAAGGGGGGTCAGCTCGAGTTCATCTCACAGAGGCATTGTGACATCACAATGAAGATTAATCCGCACCGCAGCGCCCCCCTTCTGTAAAACCTTCGATAAATCAGGGGGGCAGCGCTTTAAAACCTCTGTAACTTAAAAAACATGCGACCAAATTAAATGAAAATAGCGCGGCTGGTCAGCCGGGAGGTTGGTGATCAAGGCGGTGCAAAAACCATGGCGCGACGGTCTACAGTTTTGCCGAAATCACTGATATATACACAAAACCAGGATACAAACAAATTTATAAACAAGATCTGAGTTTTAATAGTATACTAGCACAAGTGTGCCCGTTGGGCCCGTCCTCGTAGGGTTTCCATTGTAACCGGGAGGATGGGAGGTAGGGAAGGGGGAGGGAGGGGGGAGGGGAGGGTGGAGGGGAGGGAGGGGGGAGGGGAGGGTGGAGTGGAGGGGGGAGGGGAGGGGGAAGGGGGGGAGGGGGATGGGGAGGGAGAGGGGAGGGAGGGGGTGGGGGGAGGGTCTATTTTACTTTTTTTTTAAAAGCGTTCTTTGTTGAAAAGGAAATAAACTTATCTATAGAGCATCAGCTTTTTTTAAATAAATAAAATCAAACTTAATGAAAATCACATTCCTCATTTTAAATAAATGTCTTTGTTATAAATGAAATCAAACAGCGGGAGAGGCGACGGCAACTACACCTCCCGGCGGTCAGCGCTGCTGGGACGGGAGGGAGGGAGGGATGAGGGAGGGAGGAGAGTGGGGAGGGAGGGGGACCTCCCCTTTTCCCAGTACTCTTCTTTCCCAAACCACCAAGCCCCCTGTTGTCCCCCTCCCCAGTCCCCATTCTCAGACCCCCCCATTCTCTTTCCCCCAGATACACTCTTACTCTCCCCACCCCCTTTCCCCAGCACACCCCTTTCCCCGTTGGGCCCGTCCTCGTAGGGTTTCCATTGTAACCGTGAGGCAGGGAGGGAGGGGGGAGGGAGGGAGGTGTGGAGGGAGGAGGGGAGGGGGAGGGAGGGGGGGAGGGGAGGGGGAGGGGGAAGGGGGGAAGGGGGGGAGGTGGAGGGAGAGGGGGGGGTAGGGGGAAGGGAGGAAGGGTGGAAGGGGGAGGGAGGGGGACCTCCCCTTTTCCCAGTACCCCTCTTTCCCCGTTGGGCACGTCCTCGTAGGGTTTCCATTGTAACCGGGAGGAGGGGAGGGAGGGAAGGGGGAGGGAGGGAGGAGGGAGGTGTGGAGGGAGGAGCGGAGGGGGAGGGAGGGAGGGGAGGGGGGAGGGGAGGGGGGGAAGGGGGGGAAGGGGGGAGGGAGAGGGGGGGAGGGGGGAGGGAGGGAGGGGGAGGGGAAGGGCGGAGGGAGGGGGACCTCCCCTTTTCCCAGTACCCCTCTTTCTCCGTTGGGCCCGTCCTCGTAGGGTTTACATTGTAACCGGGAGGAGGGGAGGGAGGGAAGGGGGAGGGAGGGAGGAGGGAGGTGTGGATGGAGGAGGGGAGGGGGAGGGAGGGGAGGGGTGCGGAAGGGGAGGGAGAGGGGAGGGAGCGGGTAGGGGGGGATGGGGAGGGAGGGGTAGGGGAGGGGAGTGGGGAAGGGGGGGAGGGGGAGGGAGAGGGGTAGGGGGGAGGGAGAGGGGTAGGGGGGGAGGGAGAGGGTTAGGGGGGAGGGAGAGGGGTAGGGGGGAGGGAGGGAAGGGGGGAAGGGGGGTGGGAGGGGGTAGGGGGGGAGGGAGGGGGAGGGAAGGGGGAGGGAGGGGGACCTCCCCTTTTCCCAGTACCCCTCTTTCCCCGTTGGGCCCGCCCTCGTAGGGTTTCCATTGTAACCGGGAGGGGAGTGGGGGGGAGGGAAGGGAGGAGGGAGGTGTGGAGGGGGAGGGGAGGGAGGGCGGAGGGGAGGGGGGAAGGGAGGGGAGGGGGGAAGGGGGGAGGGGAAGGGGGGAGGGGGGAGGGGAGGGAGGGGGGAGGGGAGGGAGGGGGGAGGGGAGGGAGGGGGACCTCCCCTTTTCCCAGTACCCCTCTTTCCCCTTTGGGCCCGTTCCCGTAGGGTTTCCATTGTAACTGGGAGGCGGGGAGGTAGGGGGGAGGGAGGGAGGAGGGGAGGGGGATGGAGGGGGGAGGGGAGGGGAGGGGAGAAGGGGTGGGAGGGGAGGGGGGAAGGGGTGGGAGGTGAGGGGGAAAGGGGGAGTTGGAGGGAGGGGGGAGGGAGGGGGAGAGGGGAGGGGGAAGGGGGGAGGGAGGGGTTGAGGGGGGAAGGGGGACCTCCCCTTTCTTTTTTCGAAACACTTGCCCCGGTGGCCCACGAGCATAGGGGCCCCATGCTGATCTGTGTATGTTAAATGACTTGCAATAAAAAACACAACTTTAAAAAACAATCAGTTTCCTTTCGCTACAATGTAGCACAAGCATTGTGACGTCACAAGCTGAAGACCTTTGAAAAAAAAGGTTAAAAATAAAAAGATGTAAATTTGTAAAGAGCAGGCACCCAATAGCAGCTGCTTGTCCATTGTGACATCACACGCTGAAGACTAAATCCGCACCGCAGCGCCCTCTATAGAAACTTCAATATGGGGGGGGGGCAGCGCTTTAAAACCTCTGTAACTTTAAAAACATACGAACAAATTAAATGAAAATATCGCGGCCGGTCAGCCGGGAGGTTGGTGATCAAGGCGGTGCAAAAACCGTGGCGCCACGGTTTACCGTTTTGCCGGAATCACTGATACATACACAAATCCCGATACAAACCTACAAGATCTGAGTTTTAATAGTATATAGATAGATAGATAGATAGATAGATAGATAGATAGATAGATAGATAGATAGATAGATAGATAGATAGATAGATAGATAGATAGATAGATAGATAGATAGATAGATAGATAGATAGATAGATAGATAGATAGATAGATAGATAGATAGATAGATAGATAGATAGATAGATAGATAGATAGATAGATAGATAGATAGATAGATAGATAGATAGATAGATAGATAGATAGATAGATAGATAGATAGATAGATAGATAGATAGATAGATAGATAGATAGATAGATAGATAGATAGATAGATAGATAGATAGATAGATAGATAGATAGATAGATAGATAGATAGATAGATAGATAGATAGATAGATAGATAGATAGATAGATAGATAGATAGATAGATAGATAGATAGATAGATAGATAGATAGATAGATAGATAGATAGATAGATAGATAGATAGATAGATAGATAGATAGATAGATAGATAGATAGATAGATAGATAGATAGATAGATAGATAGATAGATAGATAGATAGATAGATAGATAGATAGATAGATAGATAGATAGATAGATAGATAGATAGATAGATAGATAGATAGATAGATAGATAGATAGATAGATAGATAGATAGATAGATAGATAGATAGATAGATAGATAGATAGATAGATAGATAGATAGATAGATAGATAGATAGATAGATAGATAGATAGATAGATAGATAGATAGATAGATAGATAGACTATCACAAGTGTGCCCGTTGGGCCCGTCCTCGTAGGGTTTCCATTGTAACCGGGAGGGGAGTGGGGGAGGGAAGGGGGAGGGAGGAGGGAGGTGTGGAGGGGAGGGGGAGGGGAGGGGAGGGGGAGGGGAGGGGGAAGGGAGGGGGAAGGGGGGAGGGGGGAGGGAGAGGGGAGGGAGGGGGAGGGGGGAGGGAGGGGGACCTCCCCTTTTCCCAGTACCCCTCTTTCCCCGTTGGGCCCGTCCTCGTAGGGTTTCCATTGTAACCGGGAGGACGGGAGGGAGGGAAGGGGAGGGAGGAGGGAGGTGTGGAGGGAGGAGGGGTGGGGGGATGGGAGGGGGGAGGGGAGGGAGGGAGGGAGTAGGGGAGGGGGGGAAGGGAGGAGGGAAGGGGGGGAGGGAGAGGGGTGGGAGGGGGGTAGGGGGGAGGAGGGAGGGGGGAGGAAGGGGGACCTCCGCTTTTCCCAGTACCCCTCTTTCCCCGTTGGGCCCGTCCTCGTAGGGTTTCCATTGTAACCGGGAGGAGGGGAGGGAGGGAAGGGGAGGGAGGGAGGAGGGAAGGGGGAGGGAGAGGGGAGGGAGGGGGGTAGGGGAGGGGGAGGGGGGGAAGTGGGACCTCCCCTTTTCCCAGTACCCCTCTTTCCCCCACCACCAAGCCCCCTCCGCAACGACCCCTGTTGTCCCCCTCCCCAGTCCCCATTCTCAGACCCCCCATTCTCTTGGAGGGGGAGGGGAGGGGGGAAGGGGGTAGGGGGGAGGGAGAGGGGAGGGAGGGGGTAGGGGGAGGGGGAGGGATGGGGAGGGGAGGGGGAAGGGTAGGGAGAGGGGAGGGAGGGGGTGAGGGGGAGGGGAAGGGGAGGGAGGGGTGAGGGGAGGGGGAAATGGGGAGGGAGGGGGACCTTCCCTTTTCCCAGTACCCCTCTTTCCCCGTTGGGCCCGCCCTCGTAGGGTTTCCATTGTAACCGAGAGGGGAGTGGGGGGGAGGGAAGGGAGGAGGGAGGTGTGGAGGGGGAGGGGAGGGGGAGGGAGGGTGGGAGGGGGGGAGGGGGGGAGGGGGGAAGGGGGGAGGGGGGAGGTGAGAGGGGTGGGAGGGGGTAGGGGGGAGGGGGAGGGAGGGGGGAAGGGGAGGGAGGGGGAACACCCGTTTTCCCAGTACCCCTCTTTCCCCGTTGGGCCCGTCCTCGTAGGGTTTCCATTGTAACCGGGAGGCGGGGAGGGAGGGGGGAGGGAGGGAGGAGGGAGGTGTGGAGGGAGGAGGGGAGGGAAGGGAGGGGGGAAAGGGGGGAGGCGGAAGGGGGGAGGTGGAGGGAGGGTGGAGTGAGGGGGAAGGGGGGAGGGAGGGGGACCTCCCTTTTTCCCAGTACCCTTCTTTCCCCGTTGGGCCCGTCCTCGTAGGGTTTCCATTGTAACCGGGAGGCAGGGAGGGAGGGGTGGGGGAGGGAGGGAGGAGGGGAGGGGGATGGAGGGGGGAGGGGAGGGGGGAAGGGGTGGGAGGGGAGGGGGGAAGGGGGGAGGTGGAGGGAGGGGGGAGGGAGGGGGAAGTGGGGAGGGAGGGGGACCTCCCCTTTTCCCAGTTCCCCTCTTTCCCCGTTGGGCCCGTCCCCGAGGGGTGAGGGAGGTGGGGAGGGATGGGGAGGGAGTTGGGGAGGAGGGGGGGAGGTTGTGGGGATGGAGGTGGGAAGGAGTGGGGAGGAAGGGGT